>NW_022437291.1:52376-82462 GCF_009761245.1 Sapajus apella
TGTGAACAGCACTACCCTGAACAGTGGTGGGCAGCCTTCAGCATGGCGTGGCTCCATCACCTGCCAACTGCCCTTGGGTTGGCTCTAATGGCCACTTTTAGGGCAGAAATGGAGTTCTTTCCAAGTATGATTTCTGCTCTTCTCTGTGTGATCCCTCTGAGCCATGCAGGTCACCCTGACCTCATTCTTGTCAGGTTCTCTATCATCCTATTGACTCCCTGGAAAACTGCAATCTTAATTGTTTATTTGTAGGCTAATTTTACACCTTTATCTTTCAAATCTTTGCCTTTGATTTTCTTTTTATGTATTTATTTTATTGCATTTTACATTTTTGGGTATATGTGAAGAACATGCAAGATTCTTGCACAGGTACACACGTGGCAGTGTGATTTGCTGCATTCCTCTCCATCACCTATATCTGGCATTTCTCCCCATGCTATCTCTCCCCAACTCCCCACCCCCCACTGACCCTCTCCTCTGTTCCCTCAACAGACCCCAGTGTGTAGTGCTCCCCTCCCTGTGTCCACGTGTTCTCATTGTTCAACACCCACCTATGAGTGAGAACATGCGGTGTTTGATCTTCTGCTCTTGTGTCAGTTTGCTGAGAATGATGGTGTCCAGGTTCATCCATGTCCCTGCAAAGGATACGAACTCATCATTTTTGATGGCTGCATAGTATTCCATGGTGTATATGTGCCACATTTTCCCTTTCCAGTCTATCATTGATGGGCATTTCGGTTGGTTCTAGGTCTTTGCTGTTGTAAACAGTGCTGCAGTGAACATTTGTGTGCACGTGTCCTTATAGTAGTACGATTTATAATCTTTTGGATATATACCCAGTAATGGGATTGCTGGGTCAAATGGAATTTCTATTTCTATGTCCTTGAGGAATCGCCACACTGTCTTCCACAATGGTTGAACTAATTTACACTCCCACCAACAGTGTAAAAGTGTTCCTATTTCTCCACATCCTCTCCAGCATCCGTTGGCTCCAGATATTTTAATGATTGCCATTCTAACTGGTGTGAGATGGTATCTCAATGTAGTTTGATTTGCATTTCTCTGATGACCAGTGATGATGAGCATTTTTTCATATGTTTGTTGGCCTCACATATGTCTTCTTTTGTAAAGTATCTGTTCATATCCTTTGCCCACTTTTGAATGGGCTTGTTTGTTTTTTTCTTGTAAGTCTGTTTTAGTTCTTTGTAAATTCTGGATATCAGTCCTTTGTCAGATGGGTAAACTGCAAAAATTTTTTCCTATTCTGTTGGTTGCCGATTCACTCTAATGACTGTTTCTTTTTCCGTGCAGAAGCTGTGGAGGTTGATTAGGTGCCATTTGTCTATTTTGGCTTTTATCACCAATGCTTTTGGTGTTTTGGTCATGATGTACTTGCCTATGCCTATGTCCTGAATGGTTTTGTCTAGATTTTCTTCTAGGGTTTCTATGGTGTTGGGTCTTATATTTAAGTCTTTAATCCATCTGGAGTTAATTTTAGTGTAAGGTGTAAAGAAGGGGTCCAGTTTCTGCTTTCTGCACATGGCTAGCCAGTTTTCCCAACACCATTTATTAAACAGGGAATCCTTTCCCCATTGCTTGTTTTTGTCAGTTTTGTCAAAGATCAGATGGTGGTAGATATGTTGTGTTGCCTCCGAGGCCTCTGTTCTGTTCTGTTGGTCTATATCTCTGTTTTGGTACCAATAACATGATGTTTTGATTACTGTAGCCATGTAGTATAGTTTCAAGTCTGGTAGTGTGCTGCCTCCCGCTTTGTTCTTTTTGCTTAGAATTGACTTGGCTATGAGGGATCTCTTTTGGTTCCATATGAAGTTTAAGGTGATTTTTTACAGTTCTGTGAAGAAGGTCATAGGTAGCTTGATAGGGATAGCATTGAATCTGTAAATTACTTTGGGCAGTATGGCCCTTTTCACGATATTGATTCTTCCTAACCATGAACATGGAATGTTTCTCCATCTGTTTGTGTCCTCTTATTTCGTTGAGCAGTGGCTTATAATTCTCCTTGAAGAGGTCCTTTACATTCTTTGTTAGTTGTATTCCTAGGTGTTTTATTCTCTTTGTGGTGATTGTGAATGGCAGTTAGTTCTTGATTTGGCTCTGTTTAAGTCTGTTATTGGTGTATAGGAATGTATGTGATTTTTGCACATTGATTTTGTATCGTGAGACTTTGCTGATGTTGCTTATTCGTTTCAGGAGATTTGGGGCTGAGACAATGGGGTCTTCTAGATATATAATCATGTCGTCTGCAAATAGAGATAATTTGACTTCCTCCTTTCCTATTTGAATACACTTTATTTCTTTTTCTTGCCTGATTGCTCTGGCTAGAGCTTCCAGTACTATATTGAATAGGAGTGGTGAGAGAGGGCATCCTTGTCTAGTGCCAGATTTCAAGGGGAATGCTTCCAGTTTTTGCCCATTCAGTATGATATTGGCTGTTGGTTTGTCATAAATAGCTTTTATTATTTTGAGATACGTTCTGTGAATACCTAGCTTATTGACGGTTTTTAGCATAAAGGGCTGCTGAATTTTGTCAAAGGTCTTCTCTGCATCAATTGAGATAATCATGTGGTTTTTGTCTTTGGTTCTGTTTATGTGGTGAATTATGTTTATAGACTTGCGTATGTTGAACCAGGCTTGCATCCCCAGGATGAAGCCTACCTGATCATGGTGGATAAGCTTTTTGATGTGCTGTTGCAATTGGCTTGCCAGTATTTTATTGAATATTTTTGCGTCTATGTTCATCATGGATATTGGCCTGAAGTGTCCTTTTCTTGTTGAGTCTCTGCCGGGTTTTGGAATCAGGATGATGTTGGTCTCATAAAATGATTTGGGAAGAATTCCCTCTTTTTGTATTGTTTGGTATAGTTTCAGAAGGAATGTTGCCAGCTCCTCTTTGTATATCTGGTAGAATTCGGCTGTGAATCCATCTGGACCTGGGCTTTTTTGGGTGGTAAGCTCTTAATTGCTGCCTCAACTTCAGACCTTGTTATGGTTCTGTTCAGGGTTTTGGCTTCCACCTGGTTTAGGCTTTGGAGGAGGCAAGTGTCCAGAAGTTTATCCATTTCTTCCAGGTTTGCTGGTTTATGTGCATATAGTTGTTTGTAATAATCTTTGATTATGGTTTGAATTTCTGTGGAATCGGCGGTGATATCCCCTTTATCATTTTTTATTGCATCAATTTGGTTATTGTCTCTTTTCTATTAATCTGGCTAGTGATCTGTTTTGTTGATCTTTTAAAAAAAACCAGCTCCCGGATTTATTGATTTTTTGAAGGGTGTTTTTTTTTTTTTTTTTTTTTTTTTTTTTTTTTTGTTTGTTTGTTTGTTTGTTTCTATCTCCTTCAGTTCTGCTCTGATCTTAGCTATTTCTTGTCTTCTGCTAGGTTTTGAGTTTTTTTGATCTTGCTCCTCTAGCTCTTTCAATTTTGACAATAAGGTGTCAATTTTTGATCTCTCCTTTCTTCCCATGCGGGCACTTATTTCTATATATTTTCCTCCAGAGACTGCTTTAAATGTGTCCCAGAGATTCTGGTATGTTTTGTCTTCATTCTCATTGGTTTCGAAGAACATCTTTATTTCTGCCTTCATTTCATTTTTTATCCAGTCAACATTCAAGAGCAAGTTGTTTAGTTTCCATGAAGCTGTGCAGTTCTGGGTTAGTTTTTGAATTCTGAGTTCTAACTTGATTGCACTGTGGTCTGAGAGACTGTTTGTTATGATTTCCATTCTTTTGCATTTGCTGAGGAGTGATTTACTCCCAATTATGTGGTCAATTTTAGAGTAGGTGTGACGTGGTGGTGAGAAGAATGTATATTCTGTGGATTTGGGGTGGAGAGTTCGTAAATATCTATTAGGTTTCCTTGGTCCAGGTCTGAGTTCAAGTCCTGGATATCCTTGTTAATTTTCTGTCTGGTTGATCTGTCTAATATTGACAATCAGGTGTTAAAGTCTCCCACTATAATTGTGTGGGAGTCTAAGTCTCTTTGTAAGTCATTAAGAACTTGCCTTATGTATCTGGGTGCTCCAGTATTGGGTGCGTATACATTTAGGATCGTTAGCTCTTTGTGTCGCAATTATTATTTTACCATTATGTAATGTCCTTCTTTGTCTCTTTTGATCTTTGTTGCTTTAAAGTCTAATTTATCAGAGATGAGAATTGCAACTCCTGCTTTTTTCTGCTCTCCATTTGCTTGGTAAATCTTCCTCCATCCCTTTGTTTTGAGCCTTTGTGTATCCTTGCATGTGAGATGGGTTTCCTGGATACAGCACACCGATGGGTTTGTTCTTTTTATCCAATTTGCCAGTCTGTGTCTTTTGATTGGGGCATTTAGTCCATTTACATTTAGGGTTAATATTGTTATGTGTGAATTTGATACTGCCATTTTGGTGCTAGCTGGCTGTTTTGCCCATTAGTTGATGCAGATTCTTCATTGTGTTGATTCTCTTTACCATTTGGCATGTTTTTTGGAGTGTCTGGTACTGGTTGTTCCTTTATATGTGTAGAGCCTCTTTCAGGAGCTCTTGTAAAGCAGGCCTGGTGGTGATGAAATCTCTGAGTACTTGCATGTTCACAAAGGATTTTATTTTTCCTTCACTTATGAAGGTTAGTTTGGCTGGCTAGGAGATTCTGGGTTGAAAATTCTTTTCTTTAAGGATGTTGAATATTGGCCCCCACTCTCTTCTGGCTTGTAGGGTTTCTGATGAGAGATCTGCTGTGAGTCTGATGGGCTTCCCTTTGTGGATAACCCAACCTTTCTCTCTGGCTGCCCTTAGTATTTTCTCCTTCATTTCAACATTGGTGAATCTGACAATTATGTGCCTTGGGGTTGCTCTTCTTGAGGAATATCTTTGTGGCGTTCTCTGTATTTCCTGAACTTGAATATTGGCCTGCCTTGCTAGGTTGGGGAAGTTTTCCTGGATAATATCCTGAAGAGTATTTTCCAGCTTGGATTCATTCTCTTCATCGCATTCAGGTACACCTATCAAACGTAGATTAGGTCTTTTCACATAGTCCCACATTTGTTGGAGACTTTGTTCATTCTTTTTTACCCTTTTTTCTCTATTCTTGCCTTCCTGTTTTATTTCATTGAGTTGATCTTCAACCTCTGATATCCTTTCTTCTGCTTGGTCAATTCGGCTGTTGAAACTTGTGCATGCTTCACGAAGTTCTCGTTTTGTTTTTCAGCTCCAACAATTCACTTATATTCCTTTCTATTTTGTCCATTCTCATTAGCATTTTGTCAAATATTTTTTTAAGATTCTTAGTCTCTTTGCATTGGGTTAGAACATGTTCTTTTAGTTCACAGAAGTTTCTTACTACCCACCTTCTGAAGTCTGATTCTGTCATTTCATCACACTCGTTCTCCATCCAACCTTGTTCCCTTGCTGATGAGGAGTTGTGATCCCTTGTAGGAGGAGAGGTGTTCTGGTTTCGGGTGTTTTCATCCTTATTGCGCTGGTTTCTTCCCTTCTTTATGGATTTATCTACCTGTGATCTTTGTAGTTGCTGACTTTCAGATTGGGTCTCTGAGTGGATGTTCTGTTTGTTGATGATGAAGTTATTTCTGTTTCTTAGTTTTCCTTCTAACAGTCTGGCCCCTCTGCTGTAGGACTGCTGAGGTCCACTCTAGGCCCTGCTTGCCTGGGGATCGCCTGCAGCAGCTGCAGAACAGTAAGGGTTGCTACCAGTTTCTTCTTCTGCTATCTTTTTCCCAGAAGGATACCCGCCAAATGTTGGCCTGATTTCTCCTTTACCAGGTGACTCTTTGGATATACAGGGGTCAGGGAGCTGCTTGAGGAGACAGTCTGTCCTTTATAGGAACTCAAGTGCTGAGCTATGAGCTCCGTTGTTCATCCAGAGCTGCTGGGCAGGTACATTTATTTCTGCTGCAGCAGAACTCATAAACCGCTTTTTGTTCCCAGGTGCTCTTTTCCAGGGAATTAGGGCTTTATTTATGAGTTTCTGTTGTGCTCCTGCCTTTTTCTTTTGGGGCTGCCCTGCTCAGCAAGGAGGCAGCCTGGTCACTGTCTGCCTGCAGAGGCTTTGCTGAGCTGCTGTGGGCTCTGCCCAGCTGCCGTGTGAACTTCCCTGCAGCCTTGTTTATATGGGTGTAGTTGGAACTGCCTTGGCAACAATGGCCCGCCTCTCTATTGGCTGACTCTCTCTGTAATGGCATGTTGCCTTGGCAATGGGGGGTTGCCATGGCAAAGGCAGGCAGCCTCAGCAATGGCGGACTACCTCCGTAGTGGTGACGTGCCTCGGTAATGGCGGATGCCCCTACCCCACAGCGCTGGACCATCCCGGGTTCAGCTGCGCTTGCAGTGAAACTCTCAATCCAGAGTTTCTGATTGCTCTTCTCTGTGGGGGTGGGACCAGTCGAGCCTGATCACCTGGCTCCCTGCATCAGAGCCTTTTTTTTCTTTTTTAGTTGAATAGCCACCTCTATCCCAGTTGCCTGTTGAAAGGGCGCCAGGATCTGTGTGATTTCCCATGTGGTGACTCACTGTGCTAGCTTAAGCAGCAGCACTGAGATTCATGGTGCTTTTTTTGCCCAGTAATCTCCTGGCCTGCCTCCCTGTTCAGTCCCCTCTTTAATCAGATGAATGGGCAACTTCCTGGGTCTCCAATCACCAGCCAGAAGGCCACCCAGACCAGTGTACTTTGTACGGTGAACTGCCGGCCAGGGCGCCAACAAAGCAGCCACGCTTGGCAAAGCAGCCGCGCTTGGCAAAGCAGCCATGCCGACCCAAAGAACCGTGCTGGCCAAAGCAGCTGCACTGGTGACCCATGGGGCTCCTCCGCCTGGGAATCTCCTGGTCCGTGGGCAATGAAAATGTGGCGTCCACTCACCTTCTGCACTTTCACTGGGGGCTGCAACTCCGAGCTCTTCCTAAACTGCCATCTTGGATATTCTCCTGCCTTTGATTTTCAAAAATTCTTTCAAAAATCTTGGTTCTTATAAACTAACAGCTTTGAAAACTATCGTATTTTATGTGGACTTCAAAAACTTGACACTCTTTGTTTTCCTTTGTGTTTGAGCTAAATAATATTAAATCTCTGTTCTCACATTCCCCTTAAAGATATCTCTAACAGTTTGCACTGTCTTTGTGTTTGAGCTAAATATTATATTTATACTTGAGACAGAGTCTCACTCTGTTGTATATGTGATATATTTATATATCACAACAATCACTTGGGGAGTTTATAAAACATAAGAATTCCTTTCTCCTCTCTCCCAATCTTCTCTTTGGGACTTTGTTATAGTAATTATGGGATGGGATCTGGAAATCTGAATTTTAAACAAACAGATGCTTGGGGAACCATGCTGTCCTTAGGGAAACCTGTTCTAAAGTCATAGTCTTTTTAAATATGAAGTTTGCACAAAAGAAATTCATTAGGCTGGATTAAAGAAATAGAACTTTAGCTATTTTTCCTAACAAAAGAAATAAATTTCAATTTCACTTTCTATTAAAGTGATTGTTTAACTGATTGACCTTGCCCACTCTCTGAGTTTTTAGGTTAGATGGCCAAGTCACATGCATGGTCCAACAGATATTCTCGAAAGAAAGTATGGGTGCCACCTGGTCCCCTCACCAGTGTGTTTGCTCTTATACACGGCATGGCAAATTCCAACTATGTGAATTATACTATATAGCTGTCATTAAAGGAATCCTCAAAAAATGGACAAGTGGCATGATTACATTCCTGAAGAGAAGCTGCAGAGTGAAGACAGAGAACTATTGGATGATGCTTTTCCTATTTGTAGATCAAGGAAAAGATTTCATCAATCACATTACGAGTCAAACACAAGAATGATCCAATCGGATATGAAAAACATTGGCTCAGTAATTTTAAATGATCAGAAATGTTACTGGAAAATAGAGATCCATACACAGTATCAGCAATAGCAAATCTTATCTTAATTGGCTATTGTACCTGTGAATTAACTAATAAAAGGATGAGATCTTCAGGATGCTGAGCACTTAAAATCTAAGCATCCAGAATATTATTAAAATAATTTTAATTACTATATTTATTTTATAAATTAGTATAGTTTTGAAATCAAAACCTAACAAACATCCGGCAATAAGAAACCTACAATTATGTTATGAGTTAAATATTAGCAAATCAATCCAGCCTCAAATTAAACTACTAATATGCATGACCAAATTGAATTTTGCTTTTTTTCTTTCACTTTTAAACTGAAAAGATGGTTTAATTTTTAATAATATGTTGTTTGTTATTATGATATTGGCTTAAATGAGACAATAATATACTGCTAAATATTCATGAAAAATAATTTCATCAACAAAACAGGATATTAAACAGTAATGAGTACAATTTTTCATAAACATGTATTTACTTAGTAGAAAACTGGAATATTAGAAATGAAAACATTTACAGTGGCCATTTTTGTTTTGACTTATATTTTCTTCTTTCGTTTATTGCTATGTTCTGAGCTTTCAATAATACTTTATATATATATATATACAGGATCTTCCTCTGTTACCTAGGCTAGTACAATGGTGTGATTATAGCTCATTTCAGCCTTGAAGTCCTGGGCTCAAGGGATCCTCCCATCTCAGCCTGCCAAGTAGCTGAGACTACAGGTGTGTATCACCAGTCCTGGTTAATTAATTTATTTTTTTGTAGGAATAGGGTCTTGCTACATTGCCCAGGCTGATCTCAAACTCTTAGCCTTAAGCCATCCTCCTGCCTTGACCTCCTAAAGTGCTGGGACTACAAGCGTGAGCCACTGTGCCTTGAGTATAACATATATAATTTTACATGATAAGTTAAAAAATATATAGTCATTATAGGTATAAAACATTGTGTGTGCCTGGAGTCTAAATTCCTATAAAACAAGTAAGGATTTATTATTACTCACAGGTTTACACATTTTCCACCAGCTTGTTTTGGAAGTAATTTACTCAGTGGCTCTTTTTAGTTTCATTTTCAGGAATGAGCAATTTGTAATTGACAAAGAAAAGCAATAAAATATTCCATTAGCATCTCCCAAACTACTGTTCATTAATTGCATTTGCATAATGGAGACAGACGTTTGTTCTCTGAAAAATATCAAGTCTTTTCTTTCCCCACCCTGTGGCCTTACTTATTTCCCAGGTAACAGGGTGGTAGGTCCAGTCTTCATCCCTTGAAATTTCCCTCTCATGATGGGTCTGTCTTCTAGATCAGTTCATTTCTTTGTTTATGTGATTACTCTGGATTTCTGACCCTTCTTTACTGACTACCTGTCGAATTCTTTCTCTGATAGTTCTAGGCATGGTTGATCATCCTTGGGTTTAACTCATAATGTGATTGATAAGAACTTTTTTTTGAACTACAAATAGGAAAAGCATCATCTTTTTCTCTTTGAACACTTAAATCACATGATAGCATTATTTATTATGAAATCACTAATACTCTCTAAATGTCTTGCTGAAATAATTTCGTTCAGCAGTCTCTTTAGTTTCATGTGTATTTAGACTAGATTCCTCAAAGAAATCATACTTTCTTTTAGAGAATACTTTTACCACACCAAAAAACAACTCAAAGTGATTGTGTTGAGTGAAAAGAACAAGGTGAGAAATTGTGAATTATTTAATAGTATTGCATCTTCATTCATTCTCTCAAAAGAATATTTGTTGAATATCTACTATGTAACAATTACTGCCCTAGGAGCTGGCGATATGGCAATGAACATACAAGATGGGATCTTTGCCATCAAGTTGCAGTCATGTATACACAATTGCATTTGTGCATATACATAGACATAGAATCAAACATCAGTCTGAAATAAAACAAAGGGTAAGTGGACAGAGGTGGTACTGGTTATTTTTCATCATCTGTCGATATCTATTCCCCTCCCTTTGCTGCTTGGCTCTTCCAGATCCCTGTTTTCTGTTGCTCATGAAGAGCTAATGCCTGTTCTTTGGAGTACATTATTGGGCTCATAGGCAGCAGGCCCAGAAGGCAGATCCTATACCCTATTATGTGATATTTCACCTAAATTCAGAAGTGAGTGAAGACTTGAAACTAATGGGACTTTTGCAGATCCCTGACACTTCTGGGAACTCAGCAAAAATGGCAGTGGCATGGCATGGTCCATGTTCAGGAGGCGGGTGCCATCTTTTGACTAAAGGAAACAGTCAAGGGAAGCTGAGATTTATGTTTAGTACAGAAGGCTTTCTGAGGAGGTGCCAAGTAAACTGAAGTCTGAATTGAGAAGGCGAGTCCTTCAAATATCTGAGCAAAGAGTGTTCCAGGTGGAGAAAACCACATGCAAAGGAAAGTTCGAGAAGCAGCAAGAAAGCCAGTGTGGCTGATGACGTGACTGAGGGAGTAGTGATAGGAGCTGAGGGTGGAGAGTTAGCCAGAAACTGGATACATAGAGTTTTTTAGGCCATATTTTGGAGACTTAACCAAAAATTATGAGTGAGGTTGGAAGCCATTCAAAGCTTTCAACTTTGTGATTTGAAACTGACAAACTATGACTTACATTTTTAAAAGATGACTGATGGCTGTCTGGCAAACACACTGTCAAGGGCAGAAGTGAAAGACAAGAGACCTATGACACTGGGAGACTACGTGACTAAGGACAGAAACTTGTACTGGAGTTGCAAGTGGTGAAGGTCTTGACTGGTCAGATTTAGGAAATATTTTGGAGGTAGAGCTTGCAGGGTTTGGTGGATTGAATATGGATTGTGAGAGAAATGTGTTGAGTTCAGGATAGCTATAATGATTTTGGCCTGAACAACTGGAAATATGGAGTTGGTATTTACTGACATGGGGAAAACTGTGGGAAGAATTTGGGTGGAAAATGAAAGTTCCATTTTGGACATATTAAGTTTGAGTGCATTTAACATATTCAGTGCACATGGAGAATAGACAGCTGAATATTTGAATCTGAAGTAAAATGTAGATTGGTGTTGCAGATAAGATGTGAGATTTGCTGCAGAATGTGGCATCTAAAGCCAATTGGCTTGGATGAGATCATTTCTAGATAAGCACTGAGAAGGTGCTTTGCTGGATTCTGAGGTTGGGAACAGAGCTTCATGGGGACAGGGTCTTTGCAATCACGCAAAACCTCTTGCTTCGAAGGGCTCCACGCTTCATTGAATGCTCTGTTCTCACTGTCCTGAAATGCTTAATAATTTTTAAACAAAGGCCCTGCATTTTCATTCTGCACTGCACCCTGCAAATTATGTAACAGGTTCTAGTTGGGAACATAAGGATGCAGAGGAAGAGCCAATGAAGTAGGCTAAAAAACAAGGAAGTATGAGGAGGTGTCATAATAGCGAAGGGAGCAAATTGAGTGGCAATGGACAGCATGAACCATAGACTCAAAAGGATGCTGCAAGGTCAAATGACCTGAGGACTGACCATCAGTCATTTGTCAACTTGGGTGTGCTTGTTGTCCATGTTGGAGTCGATCAAAGAAAGAAGAAAAACTGCTGAATGTGAACAACTCTTGCAAGCACTTTTCTTGGAAATGGGAAGCTTAAAATTCGGTAGGAGCTGAGAAAGACATAAGATTGAGAAGTTTTTATTTTTATTTTTTTTTAGGTGGAGATATGTTATAAATGAGGGAGTGAGCAACTTTTGTGGAGTCCTTAAGGAACATTCCACTAGGCTGTGGAGATTACACTGGGGAAGCATATGAATAAAGGATTTACTGTATTCACAGGTCTGAAAGAGGGAGGCATGACATACCTTGTGGGATTACCTGGGCCAAGCACCAAGAAAGCAGGCTCAGCCAAGCAGGTGGGGAGCCAAGGGCAAGCCAGGACCTGTGAGCAGGGTGGGATTTACCAGCAAAGCAAGAGGGGATATCATAGGTGTGCCTAAGTGTCACAAGACCACAGTCAGGACAGAGCAAAAAGGGGCACTTGTGACAGGGCCCAGCCTTGTCACATTGGTGTAACTGGTTATCTGGGAAAAGTGCCACAGCCTGTTTCTGGAGATGTTGAGGAATCAGGAAAATGTGAAGTCTTTAGAAGTTGCAATCCAAGATGTTACAGTGCATCATTTTTCTTGGCAATGACTCATTAACAAAGAAGAAAAATAATGAGGCAGGAATGGAAATCATTTCTGGAGCAAAGTCCTTCAGGAGGAGTGGGGAACAGGATCCAGTGCACAGTGGGGGTTTGGGCCTGGGAGCCAGGGAAAGCCAAGTGCATGGAGACAGATGCCTGTGCCTGCTGCATTGTGTATAACCATCCATTCTGATTCCTTTTGTATCAGAATTGAAGCCTTCAGCTGAGAGTGAGAAGCAGAGAAGGAGGAAGGGGGCAAGCAAGGAGACCAGAACTGACAGGTGGTGCAAGGGCTGTGAACAGCCTGAGCAGTGAAGTGGCTGAAATAGGAACATCAGGTGTCTCTGGTGATTATTTCTTCTTTGTAGTTTTCTGATTTTCCGGTTTTTCCCAAATAGGCATATTTTACTTCTACAGTTGTCATTTTTAGACTGCTACAGAGGGGTGAAAAATAGGACATATAATGTGTGAGAGAGAGACTTAGGATTTGGGGTAGGTGAATAGGGAATCAGAAAGAGATAGAAGTCCTCATTCTGTTTGCCTGTAAAAACAATGCTTGCAATAGATGAAGAGAAGTCCAGTTTTCTGCAGAAATGTGGGCCAAGATGGCCAGGAACAGACCTGTGTTCTTTCTAGTTAAATGATTACAAACTTGCTTTGCTTTACATACACTGAGATTTGTGCCACGGATCAAATATTGAATTAAGAAAACCCCAAAGTATGGTGCAGTAAAATTAAAATTTCTGGAAAAAGGGAAATCGAGCGGTAGCAGGTGGCCTGTAGTGAAGAGCACCTGAGGGCGCTGTAAAACTGCGGAACACTGCGGTGTGGGTGAAAGCAGAACAGACTGCTTCAGTCCCACGATCTCTTCCCAGCATAGGGTCTGCAAGAGGGCCTCGTAAAGATGGCTTGTGAAAGAACTCTGGGAAGGAATGCAATCTCTGCTCACAAGACTTGGGAGGGTCTCTGCAGTTGGGAGCGTGCAAGGCAGGAAAGTCTTGCAGGGCAGAGATAACCGGAACGCCACAGGCTCTACCTATGTTCTTGGAATAGGGAGTAACTCTGATTGCTCTGTGTCCACAATGCTCAGGAGATAAAATCCCCTTGTGTAGTCAGACCTGGTGGTGCCTTATCCACTGTGCCTCTAAGCAGATTCACCTTAATATCAACGGGTGGTAAAACTCAGTGCCCTGAGTTAGCATTTCTATTGAGATAATCATGGGAGTTTTCCTCTTTGGTTCCGTTTATGTGATAAATTACATTTATCGATTAGTGTATGTTGAACCACTCTTGCATCCCCTGGATGAAGCCTACTTGGTCATGATGGATGAGCTTCTTGATGTGCTGATGCAATGTGTTTACCAGTATTTTATTGAAGATTTTTGCATCAATGTTCATCATGAATATTTGCCTGAAGTTTTCTTTTTTAGTTGAGTCTCTGCCTGGTTTTGGTATCAGGATGATATTGGTATCATAAAATGAGTTAGGGAGGATTCCCTCCTTTTGTATTGTTTGATACAGTTTCAGAAGGAATGGAACCAGCTCCTCTTTGTACGTCTGGTAGATTTTGGCTGTGAACCCATCTGGACCCGGACATTTTTTTGGTTGGTAGGCTATTGGTTGCTGCCTTTATTGGTCTATTCAGGGTTTCAACTTCCTCCTGGTTTAGTCTTGGTAGAGTACTAGTGTCCAGGAATTTATCCCTTTCTCCTTGGTTTACTGGTTTATGTGAGTAAAGCTGTTTATAGTAATCTCTGATGGTAGTTTGTATTTCTGTGGGATCGATGGTGATATCCCCTTTATCATTTTTTATTGCATCTATTTGATTCTTCTCCTTTTTCTTTTTTATTAATGTGGATAGCAGTCTGTCTATTTTGCTGATCTTTTAAAAAAAAAAAAAACAGCTCCTGGATTTATTGATTTTTTTTCAAGGGTGTTTCTGTCTCTATCTCCTTCAGTTCTGCTCTGATCTTAGTTATTTCTTGTCTTCTGTTAGCTTTTGAGTTTTTTTTGATCTTGCTCCTCTAGTTCTTTCAATTTTGATGATAAGGCGTTGATTTTAGATCTTTCCTCTTTTCTCTGGTGGGCATTTATTGCTATAAATTTCCCTCTCAACAGTGCTTTAAAGTTGTCCCAGAGATTCTGGTAAGTTATGTCTTCATTCTCGTTGGCTTCAAAGAACATCTTTATTTCTGCCTTTATTTCATTGTTTATCCAGTTGACACTCAGAAGCAAGTTGTTCAGTTTCCAAGTTGTTGTGTGGGGTTGAGTGTATTTCTTGATACTGAGTTCTAGTCAGATTGTGCTGTGGTCTGATGGACTATTTGTTATGATTTCTATTCTTCTGCATTTGCTGAGTAGTGATTTGCTTCCAATGATGTGGTCAATTTTAGAGTAAGTGCAATGTGGTGCTGAGAAAAGTGTATATTCCATGGATTTGGGGTGGGGCATTCCGTGTATGTCTATTAGGTCAGTTTGGTACAGCTCTGCATTCAAGCCCTGGATATCCTCGTTAATTTTCTGTCTCATTGATCTGTCTAATATTGACAGTGGAGAATTGAATTCTCCCACTATTATTGTGTGGGAGTCTGAATCTCATTTTAGGTAATTAAGATCTTGCTTTATGTATCTGGGTGCTCCTGTGTTGGGGGTGTATATATTTGGGATAGCTAGCTCTTCCTGTTGGATTGATCCTTTTACCATTATGTAATGTCCTTGTGTCTTTTGATCTTTGTTGGTTTGAAGTCCATTATATCAGAGACTAGGATTGCAACCCCTGCTTTTTTGTTGTTCTCCATTTGCTTGGTAAATCTTCTTCCATCCCTTTATTTTCAGTCTATGTGTATCTTTGTATGTGAGATGAGTTCCTTGAATACAGCACGCTGATGGGTTCTGACTTTTTATCCAGTTTGCCAGTCTGTGCCTTTTCATTGGGGCGTTTAGGCCATTTACATTCAATGTTAATATTGTTATGTGTGAATTTGAGCCTACCATTTTGTTACTGGCTGATTTTCTTTCCCATTAGTTGACTCATTTTCTTCATTGAAGTTTTGGTCTTTGCCAACTGGTTTGCTTTTACAGTGACTGGTACTTTTTCCTTTCCGTGCTTAGTGTTTCTTTCAGGAGCTCTTGTAGGGCAGGTCTGGTAGTGACAAAGTCTCTCAATAATTGCTTGTCCATAAAGGATTTTATTTCTCCTTCACTTAGGAAGCTTAGTTTGGCTGGATATGAGATTCTGGGTTGAAAGCTCTTTTGTTTAAGGATGTTAAATATGTGCCCCCACCCTCTTCTGGCTTGTAGGATATCTGCTGAGCGATCTACTGTGAGTCTGATTGGCTTCCCTCTGTGGGTGACCTGACCTTTCTCTCTGGCTGCCCTTAGCATTTTTCCTTCATTTTGATGCTGCTGAATATGATGATTGTGTGCCTTGGAGTTGCTCTTCTTGAGGAATAGCTTTGTGGAGTTATCTGTATTTCTTGAATTTGAAATTTGGACTGTCTTGCTAGACTTGGGGAGCTCTCCTGGATAATATCCTGGAACATGTTTTCCAACTTGGATTCTTTCTCCCCATCATATTCAGGTACAACAATCAAGCATAGATTAGTTCTTTTCACATAATCCCATATTTCTTAGAGGTATTGTTCATTTCTTTTCACCCTTTTTTCTCTTGTCTTCCCTTATCTTTTTATTTCACTGAGTTGATCTTCAATCTCTAATATCCTATTTTCTGCTTGATCAATTCGGCTATTAAAACTTGTTTGTGCTTCACGTAGTTCTTGTGCTGTGTTTATCAACTCCATAAAGTCGTTTATGTTCTTCTCTAAGCTGGTTATTCTAGTTAGCATTTTGTCTAACCTTTTTTCAAGGTTTTTGGTTTCTTTGAATTGAGTTAGAAGGTGTTCCTTTAGCTCAGAAAAGTTTGTTATTATCCACCTTCTGAAGCCTGTTTTTGTCGATTTGTCACACTCCTCGGTCGAGTTGTGATCCTGTGTTGTTGAGGAGTTGTGATCCATTGAAGAAGAAGAGGTATTCTGGTCTTTGATGGTTTCATCTTTTTTTGTGCTGGGTTTTTCCCATCTTTGTGGATTTACCTGGCTGTGGTGTCAGAGAGCTGCTTGATTAGGTCACTTATCTGCCTGTGGGGGTGCTACTGGGTTTCTAGGGACTCCTTCAGGTTACTAGGGAAGCTTCCTATGTCTTTTTTGTTTATACTGGGAGATTAGGCCCCCCTCTTCCGCTGACCTGTAGGAGCTGCTGAGTTGTCAAGAATGCCGTCCTGTCCCGTTGCTATGTAGGCTTTCTGTGTTTTTTGTTAAAACATGTAGCCCAGTGCCACCCCTCTAGTGATGGGTTGTGCCCTTCCTCCACTGGGCTGGATCATTCAGCGTTCCTCTCAAACTGTGGCACTGGCTGCACAACCCACTAGAGTCAGGGCTTCAGCACTCTGGGGTTTGTGGGGGAGGTTAGGGACCCACCCAGCCACACCTGGCCTCCTCCCCCTTTCAGCTTCCTCTCTCTCCAGTCATGGGATAGGGGCCTGCCCAGCTGCTCCCCCTTACAGCTCTCTCTCTCTCTGGGTGGGGGTAGGGGGCGATAGCTCAGTCTTCAGGCTCTTATTCAACTCCGCGCTTGTAATTCCTGGTGCTTGACTGGCAAAGATCCCCTGTTCTGTGTATTGCTGAGCCTTTGGGGGAAGCGCTGTACCTGGACCGGAGTGCCAGAGGTAGAGCCTCCGACTCACCCGTCAGATGCACTTTCTGGGTGAAGCAGCACCCCTCCGGCCTCGGTCTGCCCTGAGTGGGCTTTGCTCACCATCAGACTAGATCCATTGAAATGCACCTGGTACCTTGGTTGGAGCTAGTAGATCTCTGGATTTCTGCGTCTCTCTCCCTGGGTGTTGTGGGCTAGAGTTGTGTCTAATTGGCCATCTTGGATTGGATCCCTTTTCTAGTTTTTTCTTTACAAAAACGATACAACAAACATCTATGAGCATGTATGTGTGTCTGCATCCATATGTGTGTATCTTCATATATTTCAGAAAATATATGTATAAGAACTGCTGGGTTAAGAATATAAATATTTTCAAATACTAAAAATCACTCAAACCATACATTTGTGAGTAGTCATTGATATCAAATACAACATCACAGCAAAACAAATGTAATCAAGAATTTAAATAAGGCACCAAAATGGGAACCAATGAGTCTCTTAAGGCAAGAAGACTGTATTAAGGGTTGATGTGGCATTTAGTGGAAAGGAATACATATGAGAGGTAATTTATATTCTCTCAAATAAATCCCCTGGGTTTCTTATCCCCTGGGTGTACTGAAAAATTATTAGTTTTCCCCTCTCCCTCCCTAAAGAAGAAAGGAATTTTCCTCTGATCTTCACAGTGAGAACCTGATGAAGCTTCTGGAGTTAAATCAGGAAAGTGTGGGGAATCCTCACTTCAGGCTGGGGCCCCAGGAGTTTTAAACTCTCAAGCTAGTTCTCAAGCTGCCCCATGCTCATTTTTCCCTTGGTAGTTAATAAACACTAACAGCACCCATTTTTCCCTTGGTAGTTAATAAACACTAACGTGAAATATAAAATGCACAAACAACTTAAAACTATGGCCAGTATTCACAGGTAGAAATTATAATATAATATAATTAAGTGACCAATTTATAATACTTACAGTCAAGTAAAATATTTCACTCAGATACCTTAAAATTAGAAATTGTCTTCTCAGGATTAGGCCACGTTTTCTCTGAAAAGCCATCATCCTTGAGTCATGCCATTCTAAGAATCAGTTTTTCTTCTGATGGACAATTGCTGATCACTTAAATCTGTACCTGCCACTGACAGTGGGTATTAGTTTAACCCCAGGACACGAAGAATCAGAACCTCTTAGAAATAAGGTAGTGGATATTATATGTATTAATGTGCGCTAAAGATAGTTAAATTTAGATGGGAGCAAATAAAATTTCTTCTTTTTTTTTTTTTAAGGCCATGACCATTTTTTCCATTTTTATTTGATGTTTCCAAATATAAAAAGGTCAAGATTCTTACACCAAGTATCTCAAATGAGACCATGCGATACAATTTAGTGTATACAACAATCATTTTTCCCCTTCAGTTCTGCTGCATCATATATATAACAGTGTGATTGACAGAAATCCTGGTTGGAAATGTCATCTGTTTAGAAAATAACATCATGCAGGACAGTTTGTCTGCAAGTCAATTCACAAAAACTACTTTTCTCTTTTTTTGTTTGGGAGGCACAGAAAACTGAAAAATCGAGCTGCCCAATTGTATTAAACTACCCCACCAAAAAAAAAAAAAAAATCTGCAAACTTTGGAGGATTGAGATAGTAGACACTATTTGTTATATTTGGTAGAGTTAACCATTTAACAGGAATAAATGTTCATAGGGCCTTTCCTCTAATTTTGCTAGACTGGGTTCCAGAGGAATTGTGAAGAACCCCTCATGTAAAATTTAAAGTGTGAAAATTGTATTGTTGCATTATGCAGATTTTTGCTACTTGCATAGACTAAAGATGGTTTGCTAAATGGCTCTGAAAATCCTGACTGAGTGTCACTATTTAGTCCAAATGTTTCTGACCAAAGAAAATTATACAACAATATTTATAGGCTAACTCTAAAGAGATGGCTGACATTAATACTGTACATATTTTACATGTCAAATACATAGTCCAAGAGTTTATAAAATAAGTTCATGCATTATTACCTTATTACCTCTAAGAATATCATGTACAAGATATGCATGCCCCCACCCTCCATTACTTATGACAGCATTTCAGGTGGAAGCAGTCTTATAAACAAAAACAATCCAGTTTCTCTACTATGTTAAGTATACAATTTAAGGAAATTTCAGAGATTACTGACCAAAAAAATCTTAGTCCATTGAAGATAGAAAGTGTCAATTTGTGGGATTTAAAATATTTCCTTTATAAAAGAACACCCAGAATATGTAACCTCTACACAAAGAAAAAATATAAAAATTCTGGATGATCATGTTTGATCACACTACGTACTTTAGAATGAAATGTCGCTGGTTAAAAGTTTTTCTGCTTTACTCATTCCTTTGAAAGTATTAATTTGTGAACACATATTTAGCTTAGCTGATTTATGGCACAAGATCTCATTTTCAGAACAGCATCAATTTTCCTGAAGTGTAGCAGTGCTCTATTTTTAGCAGTAATTATATTTCTAAAGGTTAATTTGTACAACAAATATTTTAACTATACTTTTTTCTACTCTATATTCAGTTACAATATTTACAAAGGACTGAATTCTATATAAAAAATGATCTTTTACTCTCCCCCACCCCTCATCTTCGTCAAGCTTCTCCCACCTCATTTCTTCCCTGGTTGGGGAAGTGCAGAGTTTCAGGTAAGGTACCTACCTGTGTTTTAGATGGGATTCCTGATTTTAAGTGAGCATAAAGTAAAAGATTTAATTCTTAGTTCAGATATGTTGTAGTGCCTCGAAGTTATGTGACAAATAGTACCTGTTGACAACCTAGAAAAGATGAAACATTCTAAGGTGCCCTAACAATCTTCAGTCTCTAACAGCTGGACAGGAAGGCCATTTTACTCAACAGTGATACAATCATCATTGATTGGCATTTAAAGTTACATTGCAAGACTCCACTCCTATGGTGGGCCACTAGATTAAATAACTGAGAATACATTTTAAGAGCAATTAACATTGAATGAAATATGGTTCTAAGATACTCTGTGTAAAAAGAGAGTATCAATAATGGGAACTGGCAACTGAGCATGCTAAATCAAATTCCATGAATACAATTTTCATGATGTCTTTACTACATGCATTTTGCTAATATTTCCCTAAAATATTCACCAACTCTATAGAGTTATACTTTGTGTTAAGGTACTATTGAGTTATAAGGGAAGTAGCCATATCAGATAGCTAGTGACATAATATCAGTTGTGAAAATTCAGACAAATGAAGTCGACAAATCCCTGAAAATGGCAAATTAAGCCCTTTGACAAAATAATTATTGGATCATAAAGAAGTAGACCAAATCTGGAAAATTTGAATTAAAATTGTAATCCTATAAAACAAGTTTTGGGGTGAATGGATTTCTTTAATACCAATAGTGTTTTTCATTGTCAGGACAGATGGATTTGCTGAATATGCTAACGCTGTGAATGAGAAAACAATTTTGGGGGAAGTATACCCACAAGTAATCTGATGACAAAACAAACCACAGACTGATGTCAAATGGGCAAAAACCTGAAAATATGCTCTGAGAAATAGACAACCGAAATAATATAGGGGGTTGTGGGGTGTGGCACAGTTAAGGCATCTAAAAAAAATTCCACATGGCTTTGGCTTATTAAAATATTTTACACTATTTTTTTTAAAAGATTTGAAAGCATCTGAAAAGCATGCAAATTGTTTGAAAACCTTGCATGGCAAATTCAGACAGTTTGCAAGCGTCATTCAGATGCTTGACGAGGAAATGAAAGAAGCCTCTCCCTAAGAGACTGCACGTGGTGGGAGAGGCCTTCCCAGTTCTATCTTACACTAGATGGCAACCCAGAGGTCTGTGCCGAGGTGACAAACAAGGCATTATTATCTGGAAGGGAAGGGACAGTGGAATTTCCATCGTCTGGGGAACAACCCCGCTTTAGCTTTTCCAGATACTCTGCATGCACAGGTTTATGACACTGGAGAACTTGGATTGCATCTTCTACTTTGAACCACTCTCTCTTCCTTCCTATATTAGCGGAATCTTCCCAATCTTCTAATATGTCAGTGACTGTTAGAACATAAACATGTGTTCTGTGCTTTCGGTCTTGGTGCTGCTCGAATACGCCCAGAAGTCTGCCTAGTTTTCCTCTGACTCTAGCCTCCTCATAAACTTCCCTGACGGCAGCACCGCCAGGCTCCTTCTCAGGCTCCATTCCTCCTCCTGGGACTGTCCCCTGGTCTGGGCACCCGCAGCACCTGGTCCTCCCGCTCGCTGCGGAAGCACAGGCCCGCCGCCCGCTTCTTGGAGCCCTCTCGGTGGTAGGTCCGCGTCTGCTTGGGCTTGAACTTCATCACAGAGGCGGGCTCCTGCTGCCGCTGCTGCTCCGGCCACCGCCGCGAGGACCCGGGCGCTGCAGCGCCGCCGGGAAGCGGGGCGAGGGTGAGCCGGGCGCAGGGCAGCCGGGCGCGCTGGTGGGTGCGGGAGGCGCGGCGAGGCCGGTCAGTCCCGGGGCGGGCGGCCGCACTGACGCGGGCGGGACGGGGCGCGAGCGCGGGTCGCTGGAGCCCAGGTGCCCAGAGGAAGGCGCAGCCTCTGCAGGGGCGACCACCCCTCTCCAGGGAGCTGGCCTCCCTCTCGCCTCCGCTCCCTCCGGCCGCAGTCGCCAGGGGAAGGGCCATGAAATTTCTTCTTTACAGCCAGCAAATTGGTACTGTGGCTCCTCGTCACTTACCTCCTCCATGCATCAGAATAAAATCTTTCCTCGACATAACACAAGATCACTAATAGTAGGGGAACAGGAGATGTAGTGGAAATCTCCATCGCTGAATGACTTTTAGCCTTTCTGCATAATAATGGCAGATATTTGAGTACTTGTTATGGGCGGGGTGCACTCGTAAGGCCTAATTTGTGTTATTCCATTTACTCATAACAACCCTATGAGGTAGATGGAAAATAAACACTATCTAACAGATTGGTAATAGAATGCATAGAAAAGCTAAGCCAAGTCAACAACTGGTATGTACAGAGCCAGTATTCATATCCAAGTACTGTGGCTACAGAACCCCTACCCTTAACAATTTCGCTAAAGCTGAAGATTCATTTGCTTTAAACTCGTGAAACCCCAGGCTCCACCTCTTTTCCCGTTCCCGCTTTGAAGCTCACAGAATCTCAGTGGGTCATATCCCTCTGCCAATGGGAAGAGAAGGTGGGCAAGGGCAGATGTCGCTACAGATGTGTTACTGGGAAATTGGGTGTCACAACCTTCGCCATTTAATTTGCTTTGTGGTTTTTTTTTTTTTTTTTTTTTTTTTCCTGAAAGCCAAATGTGATGTATCTGGTAATAGGACCTAAGGTAATCAGGCTTTTGGTTAATCTGGCTAGGAGCTGAGCTATGTTTAATTTGTTGTAGCTATGCCAGAGGCTTATGTTTCCTCTAGAGTTTGGGTTTTGGTGTGGTTTTTTTCTTCCCTGTTATCTTTAGGCTTCCCTAAGAACTCCTTCTCAAACAGTCGGTAAGAGCTCTCTTAATCGCAGTCCACTGCTGTTATTTTGAAGCCCTGTTGATTCCATGGTAACATACTGGGGAGGAAAAGTGTGTTCTAAGCTTATGATTAAAACTCAGGGGTTGTTTTAGCGGGTCTGGTCTCTGGACTGACTTTCAGAAGCATTTCTTAGCCTTTTTTAACCTCTCTCCTTGTGTGAGAAGGCTAGGGAGCGCTCAATCTGTCTAATTGCTCTGACTTAGGTCAGATAAGGCTCTGGTAAAGGAGTTTCCCTTGAAGTAAGGCCTTTGCTGAGGAGAGCAGAACACTCTGGATGTATTTAAAAATGGTTTCTTATCCCCTGGGTGTACTGAAAAATTCTTAATTTTCCCCTCTCCCTCCCTAAAGAAAAAAGGAATTTTTCTCTGATCTTCACAGTGAGAACCTGATGAAGTTTCTGGAGTTATAGCAGGAAAATGTGGGGAATCCCCACTTAAGACTGGGGTTCCAGGAGTTTTAAACTCTCAGGCTAGTTCACCCTTGGCCTCTGGAAATTTATCAATCACTATTTAAATGTTCCTGCTAGTTACTTATTTCAGTAACTTCTGTTTCTGCTAAGCTGTGATTCTTTGTATTTATCTGCCTTTCCAGTTTTGGAGGCAGTGGTTTGCCCTGTGACTTCAATTTTCTGATGGATCTAAGAATAGCTGTTTTCAGTTTATTCAGCTTTTTTCTTGTGAGGACGCTAGGTGACAATTTCCAAGCTCTTAACATGTTGGAGTGTCATGAGGTAGAATGAATAATCTCACAAAACTTACATAGTGTATTACTTCATTTGACCCACTGTAACAAAATACTACATAATTTAATAATAATAGAAATTTATTTCTTACAGTTCTAGAGACTGAGAAGTCCAAGATCAAGGTATCAGCAGATCTGGTGTCTGGACAGGGCTCACTCTCTGCTTTGCAGATGGGGTCTCTTGCTGTGTTCTCATCTGGCAGAAGGCCAGGACACTCCCTTCAACTTTTTGTACCAGGACATTAATTCCATTGATGAAGACAGAGCCCTCATGACTTAGTCACTTCCCAAAAGATGCCACCTATTGATCTTGGTGGGATAGGTTTCAACATGAATTTTGGAGCAATACATTCAGACCATAACAGATAGTATCTCTAAATTTTCCTAATTTTTAAAAAATACATCTTATCATTTCAATGACAATACACAGGAAATGTCCCCATCAAATGATAGTTGATTCTGACAGCACATTTGGAGATTTTATTTCATTTTTAACACCAGGGTTTGGGCCCTTCTCCAGGCCAACTGAATCAGAATTTTTAGGGGTTAGGCTTGAATATCTACCCCTGTCCCTACCCCAGCTTTTTAATGTGAAAACCATGCTATAGGGCAATGGTTCTCAACTTAAGTGTGCATCTCAGAATTACCTGGAAGATTTGCAATTCAGATTGCAGGGCCCTGCCTCCAGGAATTTCTGACCTAATGGGAGTAGGGCGGAGCCCAAGAATTTACATGTCTAACAAGTTACAGATGATGCTGATGTTGCTGGCACTGGACCACATTTAGCAAACCACTACCACAGCAGATCCTAAAAAGAAATGGCAACATTTGAAATCTATGATTTGCTTATACCTCTTACAAAACGTGACACCATAATTTCCCATTTTTCTGTGAACTCTGGTTGATTAGGTCAAAATGCTGAGTTAGGGCTCCCCATTTTTTTTCTTTTGGTATATTAAATTTTTCTGTTTTTCAGGGTTCTGTCTATGGCCAGGTTTTCTGTACATGACACTAACTTACCTTCTGGGTGATCTTACATATTTGCATAGTTTATTTCATCTAAATGCTGATTATTAAAAAATCGATTTGTCCAATTGGATTTCTCTCCTGAGCTTCACATCTGTATTTTCAATTGGTTGCTTGACATATCCAGGAAGATGTTTCCCAAAGAGCTGCACTCAGCCTGTCTGCATCTGAGATATGACACCAAGATATAGTCTATTTTTTCAAGCCAGAAACCCACATGTCAACTCTGATTTCTTTTCCTTATCCCTCTCTCAAAATGGTCTCCAAAGCCTACAAAAACTATTTCCTTAATATCTCTCAAATCCATTTCACTCCACTTATGCCACTGTCTATCTTATACTATTTGGTTGGTGCAAAACCCACACCCACCTACACTTCTGGCTGAATGGCAAACCCACAATTGCTTTTGCACCAACCTACACTTCTGACTGAATGCTCCAATGAGATGATCTCATTTTATAAAATCTAAAGCTAGAACTGTAGCATTGGTGAAAAGGAATACAAACTAATTTATTACTGATACGTCTTATACCACCCATGAACCAGTGCTCTCCAGTATGCTAGTGACAGAGGTTCCTAATTTGAGCTAGTGTGTCCTGCACTGGAAAGCTGGGTCTTTGTGGAAAGGCTGGAGTAGGTCCAACAGAGGTCTATTTGCATGAATGGCCAAGGAAGCTCCTGGGAAAGAATTCACTGGAAAAGAAGAGAATCTGAAGGTGGGAGTCATATAGGGAAGTTGCCTCAGCAACCAAAATTCAGTTACTGAGAGAAGGAAAATAATTAAATATAGCAGATGATTTGTTACTCTCCACCTCATGCCTCTGTGAACTTAAGTCCTCTGTAGGTGTTAGATCTGCAAGTAAATACATGAAATGAACATTTGCCAATTGTTAAGCACCAAACCCTCTTGGTGTTTCAGCAAGCTGAAACCTTATCCATTCCCAGGCCTGGCATTTCAACAGGTTGGCAGCCTGTTAGTTTACAGACATCTTTTAACAATCTTGGGTTTGGCCATCCAGAAGGCCTCTTTCTGCTCAGGGTTTCTGCAGTGTCTTTGGATGACCTGTTAGCAACCAGTGGCTGGTCTGTTATCATGGGCTCATGTCCTTCGCCAGAAGGGCAATTTGCTCTCGCAGCTGCCGCTCCCCTTCCCGCATTTTGCTCTGGCTTCGACACCTCAGCAACTCAGCCTTGTGGTCCTGGTGATGCATAGGGCAGTAGCTCTGTGGTTCACACAACTCCGTATATTCTGGAAAGAAGTCTCTGTAGCCGCCTTTAAGGATATATAGCTCTGGGTAGTACAATGCAGGATACTGGTTCAGAGATCTGTCCTCTTCTTGGAGAGAACGGCACATTCGGGGTCCCCTCTCTGAGGAGAATTCACAGTGGAACACGATGATTATTCTCTTCTGGGTGTCCAAAGGGACAATGGGCTTCTTTAGAAAGAAGTTAAATAGTTCTTCCTGACTATACAAGTTTAAGGCTCCCTGGATGTATCCTTCCAGGTACTCATATGGATAGCGACAATCAATGACATAAAACTTCTCAATCAGACCCTGGAAATTCCCCAACAGTAGGGCAGCCACTGTTTCTGGGTTGACATACTTCAGATCTTGGTGTTTCCCTGACATGGTTGGCAGTGCACATATCTTGGAAAAATCACCAATCAGATGCCCTTGGTTAGAATCTTCCTCCAGCATCTCAATGATATTAATGTCACACAGAGAGACTGTCTTCTTTAAATGTAAGCCCTTCCTGAGCTTTCCTTGGCCAGAAAAATACTTTTTTTTTAACTTTATCTGGCATTGCATTGTCCTTGCATTTGTCCACCTGCTTCAGTCTTAGCCTATTCAAGTTCTCCGGCATGGAAGGGGAGCGATATAGGCAGCTTCTCTTCACTGAGGCCTTGGCTTCTTGACCTTCCAGGGAAAACTCCATTAATTCATCTGAAATCTCTTCTGCCTGACCTTCTCCTAGTTTTGGATTTTTATCCAATTTTAAGACAGCAGTAATAGGACTGCCCAGATATTTCATTTCACTGTCCACCAAGTTTCCATTGTCCAGCAGAGATAAAGGAGACACATAAGGCTCCCCTGATCTCTTTTGAAATCTCAGGTTCCTGGGTGCGTGCCACTCCAACGGCCTCAAAGTGCTGTTTTCCTTTTCTTTATTTGCAAATGAGCTACACATTGCATCTCTCTTTCTATGGCTACGGTCCAAACCGTTTGGAGTGCTACAAAGAAGCTGTGCTGGGCTACTTTTCATTAGGTGCTGGTGATGATTCATCCCAGCTAACTGTACTTCCTGAAGTCCTGAAGAATCCAGGTGACCAGTTTCATCAAGGTCTGCAGAAATGGTAAGCTGAGTGGCAGATATCTCCCCACTGCTAAGACTTGAAAGATCAAGGCAGCGTTTTGGGGTTCCTCCAGACAAAATGCTTAGGTTTGTAGAATCACCAAGAAATTCACCCACTGGAGTTCTAGAGACACCTGGACAGACGGTAAAGGAAGTGTCTCTCTCCAGGAACAGGTTTAATATTTTCCTTTGATTAGACCTAAAACTGGGTCCTGAGCCACAGCTTCCTTCCTCTCTTAAGGATGAGAAGAGTTCTGCAGACATGGTCTTCGAGTTCTCACAGGAGAAAAACAAAACCTCAAGCCTGGAGTCTGAGGCTTGCCATCGGGAGGAAAGAAAGTGGGTAGGGGCCGAACACAGGCGGAGACTTGAGCAGAATAAAGGAAATCTGGGGGAAAGTAGACAGTTAACCAAACTGTAAGATGGGACCATCGGCACATGCCACCACGCCCTGCTAATTTATTATTGGCGCTTGAGGCTACAAGTCCAAGTATCTTCAGCTCAAGAAGAAGTTAGAAGATGAGTTCCCCGGCCGCCTGGACATCTCCACCGAGGGAACTCCCCAGGCCACCGGGTTCTTCGAAGTAACGGTAGCTGGAAAGTTGATTCACTCTAAGAAGAAAGGCGATGGCTATGTGGACACAGAAAGCAAGTTTCTGAAGCTGGTGGCTGCCATCAAAGCTGCCTTGGCTCAGGGCTAATGTGCCCTGAAGGCAGAGTCCAGGGACCTTAATCCAGCCCCTCTCAGCAGATGCTTCATGACAGGAAGGAGTGAAATGCCTCATGGACGCCTGGTCCTTCCCCGATGCTCTTGTGGCTGCTTTTGGGGGCAGAGATTGATGCCGTTGCTCTCTGCCTCTGTGTGTGTGTCTTCCCCGGGCTCCACACTGCCCCACCCTCCTCCTTTCCCCCAATTTAATCAGATTTCTGTGCACAACCCATGTTTCCCTGGTTGTTCCCCGGAGTTTGGGGGACATCCCGCCTTAGGCATCCTTCTTAAGGGGAAGCCAAGAGAGGCATCAGGATGGGTGAGTGTCTGATTGTGGCAAAGTTTGCAGCTGTTCACAATTCAATAAATTCAATAAATATTGGATGAGTTTAACTGAAAAAAAAAATGCCACTCAACTAAAACACTGTGTTTTGTTTTGTTTTGTTTTTTTTACCTTAAAAATAATAATTGAACCACACAGATGTCTTCCCCTCTCCTCCCCACAGACACAGAAAAACACTTGGCTGAGTAGGGTTGGGATCTGAGGGTCCATAAGCCTCCGTCCTGGGACAAGGCAGCGGTGTAGGCCCAGGTAGGAGGGAGGGGCAGTGTCCTTTCTCCCCGAAGGAAAAGTGCAGAGCCAGGGCCTTGGAGGCCCCCCTCTCACAGCAGATTGGCAACGGGCAGGTGGGAAGGCGTGCTTCACAGTGGCCATGCCCTGAGGGGCTGGGCCGGGCCTGTGTGCTGCAGCTCTTGGGAGGCTCAGGAGCACGGTGGGCAGATGGGGAAACTTGGAGGCATTGACCAGTCTGGCCTTCAGGTTCAGGGTGTCCATGACAAAGCCCAGCCTCTTCCCCTCCCAAGGGTGTTTCTTCTTTAGAACCTCAATCTAGATAATGGAGCCAACACCCAATGATCTGGTATCCTCCCTCTCCTCCATAAGGGCAAGGGCTGGGTGTCTTGGTCTAACTATATCTCCCAGGTCTAGCACAGATGCATAGCATGGCAAAGCCTTGGCAAACATTTAATGGATGGGTGGATGGACCCGTTTACTTCCTTTCCACGAGGGTTTTCTGGCTTGGTGAATGAAGGAGATCATGCTTTAAAAAAAAAAAAAGTACATATTACAAGTGATAGACACTAAAGGTAGCTTAAGTAAAAAAAGGAATTACTGGTTGGGAGTGGTGGCTCACACCTGTAATCCCAGCACTTTGGGAGGCCGAGGCAGGTGAATCACGAAGTCAGGCATTGGAGACCAGCCTGGTCAACATGGTAAAACCCCATCTCTACTAAAAATACAAAAAATTAGCCAGGTGTGGTCATGGGTGCCTGTAATCCCAGCTACTTGGGAGGCTGAGGCAGGAAAATCACTTGAACCTGGGCAGCGGAGGCTGCAGTGAACCGAGATCGCACCACTGCACTCCAGCCTGGTGACAGAGCGAGACTCTATTTCAAAAAAAATAAGGAATTAGTGGTTCACCTAACTGGGAAGAACAGAAGTGAACTAGCAGTCTAACATAAATGGGTCTAGATTAAGCTAATAGGATTTGACCATGGTTCAAGGTGGGAAGAAGAAGCTAACGTGATCTTCTGGGTGAGATCCTTTGGGCTAGTTCAATGCAGTGTGGTTACGGTTTCCACTGATGTATCATTGCTGCTGATGTTTCACATGCTTGTACTGAGAATGATGGTAAAGTTCAGAGGGTCTAAGGTTAAATTTTACAGTTGCATGCTGGTTCAAGGGCAGGACTGATCTTTAGAGGCAACAAATATTTTCAGGTCTTAGGAAAGTTGTCAGGAAAGGATGGGGAGCCTGGATTCAGGGCAAGCAGAAGGAGGAGTCTGTGGAGGGGCAGAAGGAGAGAGATCACAAGGACAGGGCAGAAGAGGGAGGGCTGGATATAGGGAAGCAGCTGAGAACAAGCAGTGGGGAGGTTTACTAGGGAAATGAATCTAGTTTGTTATTGATTAAGTTTGTCCAATTCCTCATTAGCTTTGGCCAGATAGTTTTTTAGTGAACCAATTATTGAATCAGAATTTCATTCAGAGGCCTCCACATACCAATAAAAAAGTAGTGTTCACTGAAAAAAAAATTGATTTATTGTCACTGATTATTTCCCGCTTCCTCGAACTAGCTGCTGATCGTTCCGTACCTTGGTTTTTGACATGCCTGAGCCAGCGAAGTCCGCTCCCGCCCCGAAGAAGGGCTCCAAGAAGGCGGTGACCAAGGCTCAGAAGAAGGACGGCAAGAAGCGCAAGCGCAGCCGCAAGGAGAGCTACTCCGTGTACGTGTACAAGGTGCTGAAGCAGGTGCACCCCGACACCGGCATCTCCTCCAAGGCCATGGGCATCATGAACTCCTTCGTCAACGACATCTTCGAGCGCATCGCCGGCAAGGCTTCCCGCCTGGCGCATTACAACAAGCGACCATCACCTCCAGGGAGATCCAGACGGCCGTGCGCCTGCTGCTGCCTGGGGAGCTGGCCAAGCACGCCATGTCGGAGGGCACCAAGGCCGTCACCAAGTGCACCAGCGCTAAGTAAACTTGACAAGGAGGGACCTTTTCTGGAATTTCCTGATCTGATCAAGAAAGCTTCTTACAAAAAAAAAAAAAAAAAAAAAAAAAAAAAAAGACTGAGGAATGCAACCACACCTGGATGGACTTTTCCACAAGATAAAGCTGGCCTCTTTGTCTCATTCAGATTTCAAAGAGAATCATTTACAAGTTAATTTCTGTCTCCCTGGTTCATTCCTTCTCACTTATAATCATTCGCTGTTCCTCAAATAATTGTATACATTACCCATCTCCTCTTTTGCCTCTGAGAAAGGGTATATAAGCTTCTGTACCCCGCCAAGGGGTTGGAGTAATCATTCTGTGGCCCCCAGCCCTGTACATTAATAAATTTGTATGCCTTTTCTCTTAAAAAAAAAAAAAA
>NW_022437292.1:0-14337 GCF_009761245.1 Sapajus apella
AAAGACTCTCTGAAAGATGAGAGCAACCTAAGACAGGCACACTCTTGGGGAGGCCAGCAAAGGCTAAAGTCATAGCAAAATCCAGTCTGCTCCCATGAAGGAAACATGTAGCACTAGGAGCAGATACACCAGCACTGTAATTCACTGGCAAGCAAGTAAGTTACCTGCATGCCCCCAAGGCAGATGGCTAGTTAGTCAATGACGGGTAAGACTCTCTGAAAGTACGAGAGCAACCTAAGACAGGCACAGCTACAGGGAAGCCAGCAATGGCTAACGTCATAGCAAAATCCAGTCTGCTCCCATGAAGGAAATGAGCAGCTGTAGGAGCAGATGCAACAGCAGCGTAATTCACAGGCCAACAAGTAAGTTGCCTGTGTGTCCCCCAAGGTGGATGGCTGGTTAGTCAATTACAGGTAAGACTCTCTGAAAGATGAGAGCAACCTAAGACTGGCACAGCCGCGTTGAGTCAAGCGAAGGCTAAAGTCATAGCAAAATCCAGTCTGCTCCCATGAAGGAAACAAGCAGCTCTCGGAGCACATGCACCAGCTGTGTAATTCAGAGTCAAGAAAGTGAGTTGCCTGTGTGCCCCCCTGGTGGTTGGCTGGTTAGCCAATGACAGGTAAGAATCTCTGAAAGATTCAAGCAACCTAAGACCGTCACAGCTACGGGTAAGCCAGCAAGGGCTAAAGTCATAGCAAAACCAGTCTGCTGCCATGAAGGAAATGAGCAGCGCCAGGTCAGATGCACTGGCTGTGTATTTCACAGGCCAGCAAGTAAGTTGCCTGAGTGCCCTCCCAGGTGGATGGCTGGTTAGCCAATGACCAGAATGACTCTGAAAGATGAGAGCAACCTAAGACAGGAAAGCAACGGGGTGGCCAACAAAGGCTAAAGTCACAGCAAAATCCAGTTTGCTCCCAGGAGGGAAACGAGCAGCTCTAGGAGCAGATGCACCAGCCGTGTAATTCACAGGCAAGCAGGTAAGTTGCCCGTGTGCCCCCCAGGTGGATGGATGGTTAGCCAATGATGGGTGAGACTTTCTGTAAGTTGAGAACAGCCTAAGACAGGCACAGCCACGGGGAGGCCAGCAACGGCTGAAGTCATCGCAAAAGCCAGTCTGCTCCCATGAAAGAAATGAGCCGTGCCAGGAGCCGATGCACCGGCAGTGTAATTTACAGGCAAGGAAGCAATTTCCCTGTTTGTCCCCCCAGCTGAATGGCTGGTTAGCCAATTATGGGTAAGACTCTCTGAAAGATGAAAGCAACCTATGACAGGCACAGCTGTGGAGAGGCCAGTAAAGGCTAAATTTATCATACTAAAAGCCATAATAAATCCCTACTTAATTCAACGTCCACTGGGAGGTCGAGGTTGCAGTGAGCTCAGATCTTGCCACTGCATACCAGCCTGGGCGATAGTGCAAGACTCCAAAAAAAAAAAAAAAAAAAACCTACTAAAGAATGGTATAAATTTCAAATATTTTGAAAGCCCATGTTAAAAGTGAGTAGTCAACAGAAAAATATAAAGAGAGTTAACAGGACTCAGGAGGAAAAAAGAAAAATCCACAAATATTTCTGAAACAAATGTCTGGAACACAATTATGAAAATACATTGAAATAAGAAATAGAGAGGAGAAAAATGGAGTCAGAGGAGAATCAAACAGAGAAGAAATTGCCCTCTCTGGGCAATTTACTTCTCTAGTGATAAAGTAGTCAGGCTCAGGCCAGGCATGGTGGCTTATTCCTGTCATCCCAGCAATTTGGGAGGCTGCGGTGGATGGATTATCAGGTGCAGAAGATCAAGACCACCCTGGCTAACATGGTGAAATCCCTTTTCTACTAAATATACAAAAAATTACCTGACTGTGGTGACATGCAGCTGCAATCCCAGCTACTCAGGGAGGCTGAGGCAGAACAATCACTTGAACCCAAGAGGCAGAAGTGGCAGCTAGCCGAGATCTTGCCACTGCACTCCAACCTGGGAACAGAGTGAAAAAAAAAAAAGAGAGAGAGAAGACAAAGAAGATCCAATGTATGTGTAATTGTAGTGCTACCTCACACCCTTCCCAGAAAAAAAAAAAAAAAAAAAAGCAGTAGAATAACAGATAATAGACAGAGGACCCAAGATGGCCTACTGGGAACAGCTCAGGATTTTAGCTCCCAGTGAAAGTGCAGAGGGCGAGTGGACGCAGCATTTCCAGACGGATTTTTATTGCCCAGAAACCAGGAGATCCCCAGGCAGAGGAGCCCCACGGGTTGCCAGTGTGGCTGTTTTGGCCAGCGCGGCTCCTTTGCCGTCACCCTGGCACGGCAGTTCTCCGTACAAAACACACTGGTCCAGGTGCCCTTTTAGCTGGTGATTGGAGACCCAGGAAGGCAGATCTCCCATTCATCCTATTTAAAAAGGAACTGAAACAGGGAGCCAAGCCATGAGATTCCCGTGCAAAAAAAACGCCACAAATCTCAGTGTCGCTGTTTCAGCCAGTGCAGTGAGTCACCAGAAGGGAAATCACACAGATCCCGATGCCTAAAACAGGCGACTGAACTCCTGGGAGAGAGTCGACTGATCAACTGGAAAAAAAAAAACAGACTCTGAGTCAGGGAGTCAGGTGATCAGGCTCAGCTGGACCCACCCCCCACCAAAAAAAAAAAAAAAAGCAACTGAAAGCCCTCTGGGTTGAGAGTTTCACAGCAAGTACAGCTGAACCAGGGATGGTCCCCCTCTGTGGGGGAGGGGTGTCCACCGTTATGAAGACACTCCACTACTATGGAGGTAGTTCACCTTAGCTGAGGCAGCCCGCCATTGCTGAGGCAACCTGCCATTACAGAGAGAGTCCGCCATTACAGAGTCGGGCCACCATTGCTGAGGCAGTTCTAACTACACAAATACAAACAGGAGTGCAGGGAATATCACACAGCAGCTGGGCAGAGCCCACAGCAGCTCAGCAAAGCCTCTGCAGGAAGACAGTGACTAAGCTGCCTCCTTGCTGGGCATGGCAGCCCTGAAAATAAAAAAGGCAGCAGCACAATGGAAACTCATAAATAAAGCCCTAACTCCCTGGGACAGAGCACCTGGCAAAACAAAGGAGTTTATGAGTTCTGCTGCAGCAGACCTAAATGTACCTGCCCAGCAACTCTGAACAACGGAGCTCACAGCTCAGAACTTGAGAGCTCCAGTAAAGGAAAGACTGTCTCTTCAAGCAGCTTCCTCACCCCTGTATGTCCAAAGAGTCAACTCATAAAGGAGAGAACGCACTGACATTTGGCGGGTATCCTTCTGGGACAAAGATAGCAGAAGAAACTGGCTTACTGTTCTGCAACTGCTGCAGGTGATCCCCAGGCGAGCAGGGCCTGGAGTGGACCTCAGCAGTCCTACAGCAGAGGGGCCAGACTGTTAGAAGGAAAACTAAGAAACAGAAATAACTTCCTCATCCACAAACTGAAGTTCACCCAGAGACCCAATCTGAAAGTCAGCAACTACAAAGACAACAGGTGGATAAATCCACAAAGATTGGAAGAAGCCAGTGTAAAAAGGATGAAAACACCCAAAACCAGAACGCCTCTCCTCCTACAAGAGATCACAACTGCTCTCCAGCAAGGGAACAAGGCTGGATGGAGAATGGGTGTGATGAAATGACAGAATCACACTTCAGAAGGTGGATAATAAGAAACTTCAGTGAGCTAAAAGAACATGTTCTAACCCAATGCAAAGAAACTAAGAGCCTTGAAAAAAGATTTGATGAAACGCTAACGAGAATGGACAACATACAGAGGAATATAAGTGAATTGATGGAGCTGAAAAACACAACACCAGAACTTCGCGAAGCATGCACAAGTTTCAACAGCCAAATTGACCAAGCAGAAGAAAGGATATCAGAGGTTGAAGATCAACTCAATGAAATAAAATAAGAAGGCAAGAAAAGAGAAAAAGGCATAAAAAAGAATGAACAAAGTCTCCAAGAAATGTGGGACTATGTGAAAAGACCTAATCTACGTTTGATAGGTGTACCAGAATGTGACAAAGAGAATGAATCCAGGCTGGAAAATACTCTTCAGGATACTATCCAGGAAAACTTCTGCAACCTAGCAAGGCAGGCCAATATTGAAGTCCAGGAAATACAGAGAACACCACAAAGATATTCCTCAAGAAGAGCAACCCCAAGGCACATAATTGTCAGAGTCACCAGGATTAAAATGAAGGACAAAATGTTAAGGGCAGCCAGAGAGAAAGGTCGGGTTACCCACAAAGGGAAGCCCATCAGACTCACAGCAGAGCTCTCAGCAGAAACCCTACAAGCCAGAAGAGAGTGGGGGCAATATTCAACATCATTAAAGAAAAGAAGTTTCAAGCCAGAATAACATAGCCAGCCAAACTAAGCTTCATAAGTGAAGGAAAAATAAAATCCTTTGCGAACAAGCAAGTACTCAGAGATTTCATCACCACCAGGCCTGCTTTACAAGAGCTCCTGAAAGAGGCTCTACACATAGAAAGGAACAACTAGTACCAGCCACTCCAAAAATATACCAAATGGTAAAGAGCATCAACACAACCAAGAATCTGCATCAACTAACGGGCAAAACAGCCAGCTAGCATCAAAATGGCAATAACAAATTCACACATAACAATATTAACCCTAAATGTAAATGGACTAAATGCCCCAATCAAAAGACACAGACTGGAAAATTGGATAAAAAGCCAAAAACCATCAGTGGCCTGTGTCCAGGAAACCCATCTCACATGCAAGGATACACAAAGGCTCAAAGTAAAGGGATGGAGTAAAATTTACCAAGCAAATGGAGAGCAAAAGAAAGCAGGAGTTGCAATTCTCATCTCTGATAAAATAGACTTTAAAGCAACAAAAATCAAAAGAGACCCAAAGAAGGACCTTACATAATGATAAAAGGATCAATGCAACAAGAAGATCTAACAATCCTAAATATATACGCACCCAATACAGGAGCACCCAGATACATAAGGCAAGTTCTTAATGACTTACAAAGAGACTTAGACTCCCACACAATATTAGTGGGAGACTTTAACACCCCATTGTCAATATTAGACAGATGAACCAGACAGAAAATTAACAAGGATATCCAAGGCTTGAACACCAGACCTGGAACAAGCAAACCTAACAGACATTTACAGAACTCTGCACCACAACTCCACAGAATATAAATTCTTCTCAGCACCACATCACACCTACTCTAAAATTGATGACATAATTGGAAGCAAATCACTCCTCAGCAAATGCAAAAGAACAGGAATCATAACAAACAGTATCTCAGACCACAGTGCGATCAAGTTAGAACTCAGAATTCAGAAACTAACTCAGAACCGCACAACCTCATGGAAACTGAAGAACTGGCTCTTGAATGTTGACTGGATAAACAAAGAAATGAAGGCAGAAATAAATATGTTCTTCGAAACTGACGAGAATGAAGACACAACATACCAGAATATCTGGGACACATTTAAAGCCGTCTCTAGAGGAAAATATATAGCACTGAGTGCCCACACGCGAAGCAAGGAGAGATCTAAAATTGACACCTTATCGTCAAAATTGAAAGAACTGGAGAAGCAAGATCAAAAAAACTCAACACCTCGCAGAAGACAGGAAATAACTAAGAGAAGAACTGAAGGAGATAGAGACATAAAAATCCCTTCAAATAACCAATAAATCCAGGAGCTGGTTTTTGGAAAAGATCAACAAAATAGACCACTAGCCAGATTAATAAAAAAGAAAAGAGAGAATAACCAAATTGATGCAACAAAAAACGATAAAGGGGATATCACCACAGATTCCACAGAAATTCAAACCATCATCAGAGATTATTACAAACAACTCTATACACATAAACTAGTAAACCTGGAAGAAATGGATAAATTCCTGGACACTTGCCTCCTCCCAAGCCTAAACCAGGAAGAAGTCGAAACCCTGAATAGACCAATAACAAGGTCTGAAGTTGAGGCAGCAATTAAGAGCCTACCACCCAAAAAAGCCCAGGTCCAGATGGTTTCACAGCCAAGTTCTACCAGACATACAAAGAGGAGCTGGTACTATTCCTTCTGAAACTATTCCAAATAATCCAAAAAGAGGGAATCCTTCCCAAATCATTTTATGAGACCACCATCATCCTGATTCCAAAACCTGGCATAGACTCAACAAGAAAAGAAAACTTCAGTCCAATATTCATGATGAACATAGATGCAAACATCTTCAATAAAATACTGGCAAGCCAATTGCAACAGCACATCAAAAAGCTTATCCACCATGATCAAGTAGGCTCCATCCTGGGGATGCAAGGCTGGTTCAACATACGCAAGTCTATAAATGTAATTCACCACATAAACAGAACCAAAGCCAAAAACCACATGATTATCTCAATTGATGCAGAGAAGCCTTTGACAGACTTCAACAGCCCTTTATGCTAAAAACCCTTAATAAACCAGGTATTGACAGAACGTATCCCAAAATAATAAAAGCTATTTACGACAAACCAACAGCAAATATCATACTGAATGGGCAAAAACCGGAAGGATTCCCTTTAAAATCTGGCACAAGGATGCCCTCTCTCACCACTCCTATTCAATATAGCACTGGAAGTTCTAGCCAGAGCAATCGGGCAAGAAAAAGAAATAAAGCATATTCAAATAGGAAAGGAGGAAGTCAAATTGTCTCTATTTGCAGACGACATGATTATATATCTAGAAGACCCCATTGTCTCAGCCCAAAATCTCCTGAAACTGATAAGCAACTTCAGCAAAGTCTCAGGATACAAAATCAATGTGCAGAAATCACAAGTATTCCTATACACCAATAACAGACTTAGAGCCAAATCAAGAGTGAAATGCCATTCACAATTGCTACAAAGAAAATAAAATACCTAGGAATACAACTAACAAGGAACGTAAAGGACCTCTTCAAGGAGAACTACAAACCACTGCTCAACGAAATAAAAGAGGACACAAACAGATGGAGAAACATTCCATGTTCATTGTTAGGAAGAATCAATATTGTGAAAATGGCCATACTGCCCAAAGTAATTTACAGATTCAACGCTATCCCCATCAAGCTACCAATAACCTTCTTCAAAGAACTGGAAAAAAACACTTTAAACTTCATGTGGAACCAAAAGGGAGCCTGCATACCCAGGTCAATTCTAAGCAAAAAGAACAAAGCAGGAGGCATCACACTACCGGACTTCAAACTATATTACAAGGCTACAGTAATCAAAACAGCATGGTACTGGTACCAAAAAAAGATATAGACAAATGGAACAGAACACAGGCCTTGGAGGCAACACAACATATCTACAACCATCTGATCGTTGCCAAACCTGACAAAAGCAATGGGGAAAGGATTCCCTGTTTAGTAAATGGTGTTGGGAAAACTGGCTAGCCATGTGCAGAAAGCAGAAACTGGATTCCTTCCTGACACTTTACACTAAAATTAACTCCAGATGGATTAAAGTCTGAAACGTAAGACCTAACACCATAAAAACTCTAGAAGAAAATCTAGGCAAAACCATTCAGGACATAGGTGTAGACAAGGAGTTCATGACCAAAACAACAAAAGCATTGGTGACAATAGCCAAAATAGACAAATGGGACCTAATCAAACTCCTCAGCTTCTGCAAGACAAAAGAAACAGTCATTAGAGTGAATCGGCAACCAACAGAATGGGAAAAAATTTTTGCAGTCTACCCATCTGAGAAAGGGCTGATATCCAGAATTTACAAATAAGTAAAACAGATTTACAAGAGAAAAACAACAAGCCTATTCAAAAGCCATCAAAGACGATGAGTTCGTGTCCTTTGTAGGGACATGGATGAACCTGGAAACCATCATTCTCAGCAAACTGACACAAAAGCCCTCTGTGCAGCCCAAGAAGCGTGGTCCTGCGAGTGGACAGGGGTGTGTCTCCACATTAAGGTAGGGCCTTTCCTAGTCTTTGCACTGACCTCCCTCAGAAAAGGACCCACGGGTGAGCCCAAAACCCGCTCCCTGAGACTGACTCACTTGGGAGGGTGGATTTGGTTACTGAGTACTCCATGTCCAGCAACCAAGGAGGAGCTGAGGGCTGAACTAAAGCCACAGCCTCTTGCCCAGGCAAACAGGCTCTTCATGCACTTTTCACCCCATGGCCCTTCCTGCAACAGGCCATGGTCCAGCTCTGGATGGACAACTGCATCAGAGGCTGCCTGGCAGTGCAGTTGTTCAGGTCTCCCCATCCCCGTTTTATTTTCTAGTCTTCCCTAGCTCCTCAGGAGGTGTCAGTGCAGCCCGCCAGCCCAGGCTCTCCCCTCAACAGCCACCAGAGCTTCTGTGTGCTGGAGGTGCCTACCGTGTCCCAGGGCCTTCTCAAGCTCTTCCAGATAAACTCACCCATGAAGGACCTTGGAGCCAGTCCTGGCCCTGTGCCTTCCCTCAGGACCCTGGGCTCACCACTGTGCAGTGCCTTCCCAGGCTATGCCCCAGCAGCGTGGGATAGAGCAGGCACTCTCTGGGGGGCTCCACTGCCCTACTCAGCGGTGCTGTTTCCCATGGGCTCTCGGCCTCTGAAGGGAAGGGCCCTCCTGCTCAGGAGCTGGTCTCATGAGCCTTGGAAAGTGTGGCTCAGCACAGGCTGGTCTTTCCTGGGAATCGTGAGGGAGAACACACTTGCTCGCCAGCACTGCCTGGGGTGTTCACAAGGCTTTTGGCATGGCCTAGGACTCGGCACTCAGATGTGCTTCAGCCCCCAGGCTCCCTGATGTGCTTTTCCCTCAGGCTAAAGAGAAGATGAAAGAGGAATCATGGCGCATCCACTTCTTCGAGTATGGGTGCCATGTGTGCATGTACTGCACAGCCAAGACATGAGGACTGGTCCTGAAGGGCATCCCTGAGAGCCTCCGGGGAAAGCTGTGGCTCCTCTTCTCTGGTGAGTGAGATGCACCCCCACTGCCCCTCCACCTCAGCTCAGCCAGTCACAGCCCCCCAAGCTCTCCCCATGTGAGCTTGTCTGGCCCTGAGCTGGCCTGGAGTTGGCCAGGCAGGAGCTCCCAACTCTTTCACACAGCCAGGAGCTGGAATCTGGTCTGTGGGCAGGGACCTAACCAGGAGGAGCATGAGGGACACAGGTTGGGAGCTGGGCACTCTGTTGGCCGGGTGGTGCCCTCCCACTCACAGTGGGAGGGAAAAAGGCCTTTAGAGACCTCCTTTCCTTAGGACAGACTCTGACAGCCTTCACACCCATGGTCCCTGGGAGAGGCAAGTCAGCCAGTTGAACTTTTTGGTAGAGCAACCTCCCCAGGAGCACGAGGGAAACCTTGCCTTGCAACATGTGTTTGACCCCAAGTCCTACCTCTCTGTGGGGCACTGGTGTCTCCAACCTGCGCTGTTACTGTCCGCAGAGTACCAGAAGGAGAGAGACAGCTGGTAGCCGTGTCTCACCAGGGGCCTGGAATGAGATGGAGACTCACCCTGGCTACTACACTGAGCTGGTGGAGAAGTCCACTGGGAATTACAGCCTCACCATGGAGGAGATCAAGCGAGACCTACACTGTTCCATTCCTGAGCACCCTGCCTTCCAGAATGAGCTCGGGATTGCCACCCTCCAGCAGGTGCTGACCACCTATGCCTTCTGAAAGCCCAGCATCAGCTACTGCCAGGTAAGGGGCCTGGAAAGGGTCCAGAGACAGCATCTGCCACCAGAGGTTCACAGGAGCAGGTCCTTGTGGTCCCAGGCCTGTGCCATGACCCTACCTCATGTCTCGAGGAAGGAGCCCAGCTGCAGAAAAAGATAGAATTTAAAAACAGTATTAATTGCTCATCTCATCCCCATGCCACATGATTCTAATGCAAGATATTGTTTTCTTTCTTTGTAGTGTGAAGCAGTATTCTGGAAAGTTTTTCTAAGACTAGTGATGAACTGAAAGAGTCCTGCATCTTTTTTTTTTTATCTGCTTCTGTTTAAAAAGCCAACATTCCTCTGCTTCATAGGTGGTTTGCAATTGAGGTGTAGTGAAATCTTTGCTGTTCACCAGATGTAATGTTTTAGTTCCTTATAAACAGGGTTGGGGGGTAAGGGCATGCAAAAACTAATTTAAATTTTGAAACAGCAGCAGAGTCAGTGGATTTTCTATTTTGTTATTGTTGGTGGTTAAAAAAAATTCCGCCCATGTAATTATTGTGAACACCTTGCTTTGTGGTCACTGTAACATTTGGGGTAAGGGACAGGGAGGAAAAGTAACAATAGTCCACATGTCCCTGGCATCTGTTCAGAGCAGTGTGCAGAATGTAATGCTCTTTTGTAAGAAATGTTTTATGATTTTTTAAATAAATTTAATGAACCTATTTTTGGTGGTCTTTTTTTTAAGACAGTCATTTTAAAATGGTGGCTGAATTTCCCAACCCACTCCCAAACTAAACACTAAATTTGATTTTCATCTCCTCTGTTGGATATATAAGTGGACCTCTTCTTGGGCATAGGCAAAATAACGTGGCAAACTTAGTTCTGGTGATTTCTTGACGGTTTGAAAGTCTATTGCTGGGAAGAAATTCCAGAGTACATACTCATGTTTATAATAAGCTGGGGATTTTTTGTTTTTGCAAATGCTTGCCCCTGCTTTTCAACAATTTTCTATGTTAGTAGTTGTAAAGAACTAAGGTGGGGAGCAGTGCTACAAGTTGAGTAATGGTATGCGTATATACCAGTATTCTGATTGGCAGCAAGTTTTATTATCAAAATAACACTTCGTTATGGAAGTGACTGATGCTGAAAAAAATTGATTATTTTTATTAGATAATTTCTCACCTATAGACTTAAACTGCCAACTTGCTCTAGTGTCTTATCAGTTAAACTTTGTAATATATGTATATACTTGTTTTTCCACTGTATGCAAATCGAAAGAAAAAGATGCACCATTTCTCTGTTGTATGTTGGATTATGTAGGAAATGTTTGTGTACAATTCAAAAAAAGATGAAAAAAATTCCTGTGGATGTTTTGTGTAGTTTCTTGTCATTTGTATTTATAGTTAAAATTCACTTCCAAATAAATAAAACACCCATGATGCTAAAAGAAAAAAAAAAAAAAGTTGTCTTCTTTGTACTCTGGTCTAAGTCCCGGCAGCATTTGATTGTTTTCTGTTTGGTAAAATAAGTATAGATAACATAAAATGTCCCACCGTCACCATTTTTAAGCGTACAGCTCAGTGCTTTAAGCACATTCACACTGTTGTGCAACCATCACCGCTGTTCATCTCCAGACCACTTTTCGTCTTGCAGAACCACAGCTCTGTGCTCATTAAACATGCCCCAGCCACCATTGGCAACCACTGTTCTGCTTTCCATTGCTATGAATTCAATGACTGTGTCTCATGTAAGTGAAATAATATAGTATTTGCCTTTCTGTGTCTGGGCTATTTCATTTAGCGTGATATCTTCAAGGGTCATCCATGTCATATGAATGTTTCAGAATTTCCTTTCTTTCTAAAGCTGAATCATATGCTATTGTATGTATAGACCACATTTTCTTTTCCTTTTTTTTTTTGGTGATGGAATTTCACTCTTGTTGCCCAGGCTGGAGTGCAATTGTTCAATTTTGACTCACTGCAACCTCCGCCTGGAATCAAGTAACTCTCCTGCCTCAATCTCCTGAGTAGCTAGGATTACAGGCATGTGCTACCACACCTGGCTAATGTTTTGCATTTTTAGCAGAGATGAGATTTTGCCATGTTTGCCAGGCGGGTCTTGAACTCCTGACCTTAGGTGATCCAGGAAGTGGTGATCCTTAGCTGATCTTTGCCTCCTAAAGTGCTGGGATTACAGGCATGAGCCACTGCGCCTGGCCAATATTTCTATTTTAAATTTTATTTATTTATTTATTTTGGAGACAGGATCTTGCTATGTTGTCCAGGGTGGTCTCAAACTCCTGGGACCAATGGATCCTCCTGCCTCAGCCTCCCAAGCAGCTGGGACTAAAGGCATGTGCCACCACACCTAATTTTTTTTGAGATGGGGTCTCACTATCTTGTCCAGGCTGGCCTCAAACCCCTAGGCTCAAGTGATCTTTCTGCCTCAGCCTCTCAAAGTGCTGGGATTACAGGCATGAGCCACCAGCCACCATATCTGGCCTTTTTTTTTTTTTTTTTTTGAGACAGGATCTCCTTCTGTTGCCCACACTGGACCTCAGTGGCATGATCATGGCTCACTGCAGCCTCCGCCTACTGGGATCAGTCAATCCTCCCACCTCAGCCTCCTGGGTAGCTGGGACTAGAGGTGCACACCACACCTAGCTATTTTTTGTAGAGAAAGTGTCTCACTGTGGGGCCCAGGCTGGGCTTGAACCCCTGAGCTCAAGTGAACCACCCCCCTCAGCCTCCTAAAGTGCTGGGATTAGTGTTAGGTACCCAGAGCTCCTGTTTTGCTCCTTCACTGCCTTCACTGCACAGCTGCTACTTCATGGTCTAAGACAGCTGCTCAGGCTTCAGCCCTATGATCATGTTCCAGCACCAGGAAAGAGACAAAAAGGGGTATGCCATTTCCCTGCAGGTGCATCTTTTTTTTTTTTTTTTTTCTTTTTTCTTAGACAAAGCCTCACTCTATCACCAGGCTGCAGTGCAATGACAGGATCTTGGCTCACTGCAACCTCTGCCTCCTGGGTTCAAGTAATTCTCCTGTCTCAGCCTCCCAAGTAGCTGGGACTACAGGCACACACCATTACGCCCAGCTATTTTTTTGTACTTTTAATAGAGACGTGGTTTCACCATGTTGGCCAGGATGGTCTCGACCTCTTGACCTCATGATCTGCCTGCCTTGGCCTCCCAAAGAGCTGGGATTACAGGCATGAGCCACCGTGCCTGGCCCCCAAGGAGTCTCTTATACCACTTCTGCTTACACCTCATTGGCCAGAACTTAACCACATGGTCATGTCTAGCAGGAAAGAAGGCTAGAAAATACAGCCTTATGCCTGCTGCTTGGGAGGCTGAGGCTGAGGAATGGCTTGAACCCAGAAGGTGGAGATTGCAGTGAGCCAAGACTGCATCACTGCACTCCAGCTTAGGTGACATAGTGAGACTTCAGCTCAAATAAGAAAAAAAAATATATGTATGTTTATGTATATAATATATATATTTTATATATAATTATATGTTAACTATTATATATATTATATATTTTATATTAGATATATATAAATATATAATGTATATTATATATTTATAATATATATTTTATATCTATATAATATATAATATATATATTGGGAGGCCTGGCTAAAAGTCATGGTTGCTTTTCCACATGAGAAGGAATAAAGGATAAAAGAAGGGAAACTGGCATGTCCTACCTCACACCAATAGGAGGCAGACGAAAGAATAAAGAAGTCAGTTCCCAGTACAGGAATGGCAGGGAATCTGTGGCTGGAAGAAAGGAGTGGAGGACAGGTAACAGGCCACAGAGAGGAGAGAAGGTCCTCCTGGCTGGGGGTCAGGAAGGGCTTGCAGGAAGGTTTATAGCTCACTGTCTCTTTCTCTCTCTTTTCTGTATTTCTCTCCTTTCTCTCTCTCTCTGTGTCACACACACACTCTCCCTCTCTCTCTGTCTTGCTGAGGAAGAATTCTGAGAAGGTGGAGTTCTCTGCAGGGAAGGAATATGCATTTCCTACTTGTCATGTTTTCCTGAAAATGGGACTTCTATTAATAATACTCCTGGCCTCTCTACCTGGGGAAGAGGAAACGTCGCTTACCTGAGAGAAGCTGGGGAGAAAGAAGCAAGCATGCGTGGCTTAGTCCCCTCTCCTCTTTAGAGCCAGCTGGTCCACCAGAAGTGGGTGTTCTTCCCCTCCCTGCAGTGTGGAGGGCTGGGCTTTATGCCTATGCCAAGGATAGGTGAATACCTGTTACCAAGGGTACAAGTCCATTTTGTCTCCCAAATAAGTGGTGTTCTCCAACAAGCTTTTAGCAGTAACAAAACACATTTTTATTCTCATCTGTCCCTTGTCTATTTTTCTTTTCTTTCTTTCTTTTTTTTTTTTTTTTTTTTTTTTTTTGAGACAGAGTTTCACTCTGCTCTCCAGGCTGGAGTGCAATGGCACGGTCTCTGCCCACTGCAACCTCCACCTCCTGGGTTCAAGTGATTCTCCTGCCTCAGCCTCCCGAGTAGTTGAGACTACAGGCACAAGCCAACACACCCAGCTAATTTTCGTATTTTTAGTAGAGCCAGATTTCACTATGTTGGCCAGGCTGGTCTTGAACTCCTGACCTTGTGATCTGCCCACCTGCGCCTCTCAAAGTACTGGATTACAGAGATAAGCCACCTCACCCAGCCTACCCCTTGTCCCCTTGTCTATTTTTTGATGATTTAAA
>NW_022437292.1:14437-24514 GCF_009761245.1 Sapajus apella
TTTTTTTTTTTTTTTTTTTGAGACAGAGTTTCACTCTGCTCTCCAGGCTGGAGTGCAATGGCACGGTCTCTGCCCACTGCAACCTCCACCTCCTGGGTTCAAGTGATTCTCCTGCCTCAGCCTCCCGAGTAGTTGAGACTACAGGCACAAGCCAACACACCCAGCTAATTTTCGTATTTTTAGTAGAGCCAGATTTCACTATGTTGGCAAGGCTGGTCTTGAACTCCTGACCTTGTGATCTGCCCACCTGCGCCTCTCAAAGTACTGGATTACAGACATAAGCCACCGCACCCAGCCTACCCCTTGTCCCCTTGTCTATTTTTTGATGATTTAAATTTAAGCAGGAAAGCCTGGGTTTCTTTTTTCTTTTTTTTTCTTTTTCTTTTTTTTTTTTTTTTTGAGACAGTCGCCCAGGCTGGACTGCTGTGGTGCCATCAAAGTTCACTGCAGCCTTGACTTCAAGCAGTCCTCCCACCTCAGCCTCCTGAGTAACTGGGATCACAGGCATGCATCACAATCCCCAGCTAATTTTTTTTCTAGTCATGGTCTAACTATGTCGCTCAGGCTGGTCTAGAACTCCTGACCTCAAGTAATCCTCCTGCCTTTGCCTCCCAAAGCATGGGATTATAGGTGTGAGCCACCATACTTTGCTTTTTTTTTTTTTTGAGACGGAATCTGGCTCTGTCACCCAGGCTGGAATGCAGTGGCACGATCTTGGCTCACTGCAACCTCCGCCTCCCAGGTTCAAGTGACTCTCCTGCCTCAGCCTTCTAAGTAGCTGGAATTATAAGCACACACCATCATGCCTGGCTAATTTTTCATTTTTAGTAGGACAAGGTTTCACCATGTTGGCCAGGCTGGTCTCAAATTCTTGACCTCAAGTGATCTGCCCACCTCTGCCTCCCAAAGTGCTGGGATTGCAGGTGTGAGCCACCATGCCTGGACCTTCTTTCTTTTTTTAAGAGATGAGGTCTCACTGTGTCGCCCAGGCTGGAGTGCAGTGGTGCAAACGTTGCTCAAACTCCTGGGCTTGAGCAATGCTCCCACCTTAGTTTCCTGAGTAGCTGGGACTACAGGCACATGCCACTGTGCCAGGCTAATATTTTTTGGAAATGAGGACTCCCTCTGTTGCCCAGGCCGGTCTCAACTCCTGGCCTTAAGCAATTCTGTTGCCTTGGCCTCAGAAAGTGATTTATTCCTAAAACTCCAACAGCCTCTTTCACCACCAGCCCCAGACTAGAGACCCCTGTTGCACCTTCCCATCCCCTGCAGATGAGGGGACTAATGGGCCACCTCTGTTGTAGTGAGAGTTCAGGTGCCCATGCGATCTCCAGACCTTTCCTCCCCAACTCCTCAGGTCCCTTATGAAGGCAGAAACCACAGGGAGAACAGAGAATGCCAGAAGTTGAGCTCATTCCCTCCATGGCATTAATACCTGACACTTGGTCCTATACTTGGGAAGGAGGGCAAGAACAAGAGGTTCTTGAGAATGACAAGGTGAAGCAGCAGGCAGAGAGAGGCCTGAGAGCTACACTGGCAAGCTTACACACCCCAGAGATATTAGGACAAGTTTCTTCCTTCATGATATCAAGCCCACCTGTCTCCCCTGCTCAGAAAACATCAGGTCCAGGACGCGGCTGTGTTAATGTTGGGCTGACAGTCCCATAGTTTTGACTCCTAAATTGTCCCAGGCCCCTTTATAGCTGTGCTCTGGCATTGGGAAAAGGAGGTGATGAATGAGGTGAGGTGCTTCCAAAGCCTGCCAGAGCATGTGACAGTGCTGCAGTTCTGGGACTCGGGTCCTGGTCAGTAAGCTGGGATGGTGACCCAGTCTGAGATGGAGTGTGTGGCCCTGATTCACAGGCAGGTGACACTTATAGAAAAAATTAGTCACCTCCCAGGCTGAACACTCTGTCATTGAGCCCATCTACCCTCACCCTCGGCCTCTACACTCCTTGCCAGAGCTGGGGAGCAGGGGTGGAAGGGTGACCTTCCGACATCCTCACCCATCTATAGAAGAAAGTAAATCAGGGAGATGCCAAACCAAACAGACAGCTCTCCTCAGCCCAGTGCTCCTGATGGGGGCTCCAGTCCCCAGCCCTGCCCCGCTTCTGCCTTTGCCATGTCCCCCGTTCCCTTCCTGTGGCCTCACCATCCTCTCCCCACCCCATCGTCACTTGCCCCATGGAACTCTGGCCCAAGAGAGGCCAGCTGGCCCAAAGCACCTGAAATGTTGGCAAAGGACAGAGTCCTTGGCAGAGTCCCTGTGGAGGGTCAGGCCGGTTCATGGCAGCTCCAAGTGCAGACAGAGCTCCAAGCTGCCCTGTGGCCTGGCATGCCAGCCTGGCTCCTTCTGCCCAGTCCAACCTATATCCATGTTGAACACAGGCTGGCATCTTCAGGGGAAAGGGACAAGAAAAAGGGAAGGAGAGGAGAGAATGGGAGAAAGAAGAAGTTGGAGAGGAAGAGAGAGAAAAGGAAGGGCAAGAGAAGCTTGATGAAGGAAATTTTAAAACCCAACAGAGGTCTGAGTGCAATGGCTCACGCCTGTAATCCCAGCACTTTGGGAGCCGAGGCGGGTGGATCACCTGAGGTCAGGAGTTCGAAACCAGCCTGACCAACATGGAGAAACCCCATCTCTACTAAAAATACAAAAAAAAAATTAGCCAGGTGTGGTGGCGGCTGCCTGTAATCCCAGCTATGCCAGAGGCTGTGTCAGGAAAATCACTTGAACCCAGGAGGCAGAGGTTGCAGTGAGCTGAAATCGAGGCATTGCAGTCCAGCCTGGGCAACAAGAGCGAAATTCCATCTCAATTAAAAAACAAACAAACAAAAAAAAAAACACTCAACAGAGATGAAGAGAATGGAGGAGGAAGGAAACACCAGTAAATAAAGTTTTTTGGTTTTTTTTTTTTTGGAGAGAGCCTTCCTCTGTTGCCCAGGCTGGAGGGCAGTGACTTAGTCTTGACTCACTGCAGCCTTGACCTCAGGCTCAAACAATCCTCCCACCTCAGCCTCCCCACCACACCTGGCAATTTTTCTTTTTTTTTGGCAGATATGGGGTTTTGACATGTTGCCCAAGCTGGTCTCAAATTCCTGGGCTCAGGCAATCCACCCGCCTCAGCCTCCTAAAGTGCTGGGATTACAGGTATATGAACCACTGCTCCCACACTGACAGAGTTTTTTGTTTTGGTTTTGTGTTTTTAGTTTTTTTTTTGGAGATGGAATCTCGACCTGTCGCCCAGACTGCAGTGTAGTGGCAATATCTCAGCTCACTACAACCTCCGCCTCCCAGGTTCAAGTGACTCTCCTGCCTCAGCCTCCCAAGTAACTGGGACTACAGGTGCACGCAAACACACCTGGCTAATTTTTTGTATTTTAGTAGAGACGGGGTTCCACCATGTTGCCCAGGCTGATCTCGAACTCCTGAGCTCAGGCAATCCACCCCCCTCAGCCTCCCAAAGTGCTAGGATTACAGGTGTGAGCCACCTCGCCCAGCTTTTTGTGGTTTTTTTTGCTTGTTTTGGTTTGGTTTTGGTTTTGAGATGGAGCCTTGCTTGGTTGCCCAGGCTGGAGTGCAATGGCGCAATCTCAGCTCAGTGCAACCTCCATTTCCTGGGTTTGAGCAATTCTCCCTCCTCAGCCCCCTGAGTAGCTGGGATTACAGGCTTCTACCATCATTCCCGGCTAAATTTTGTAGAGATGGGGTTTCACCATACTGGCCAGGCTGGTCTTGAACTCCTGGCCTCAGGTGATCTTCCCATCTTGGCTTCCCAAAGTGCTGGGATTATCACCACCAGCCTCGACAGTGTTCTTAGCATGTAGGAAGCATGCAAAGTCCATGCAAGTCCCTGGGCTGGGCTGCTGGCCTCCCTGCTTGGTGACTGGTGGCTGTTTCCCAGGAGGGCAAATAGACTCTCTGCTAGCTGCCCTCCTGGCATTGTGACCTCCCCAGGCCATCCCCAGGATGCACTGTATTCCCAATCAAGGCAGTTCCTGGACCCTCCAAATACAGCCCATGCCACTGTCTCTCCCCCAGATCCTAGGGCAAACAGGGCATTGAGGCACTCAGCTCATCCCTCATACTCCCCTGCCACTGACACTGAGAAGGGGCAGCTGGCACCAGGGAGTCATTAAGCAGAACCTTCACCCATACTACAAGGTCCTTCCTGGGGAGACTGGTATGAGTCAAGGACCTCAGCTCCTGAAAGCCCCCAGACTCCCATAGGAGGGGAAGGGGCTCTGGGGACAGGCAGAAGGAAGGTTTGTGGGGAGTCAGTTGCCCTCCAGAGCCCAGGCTTATGGGTGGGCTGAGCAGATGGAGCCACTGCCCAGTGCCATCTCCCCATGCCCTGACTCTGAGTGACCCCACTGACTGCTTCCTTTGTGGCTCTAGCCATAGACAGGTCTCAGCCTTAGCTGGCTGCACTTCATTGGTGTGATGGTTAATTTTCAGTATCAGCTTGACTGGATTAAGGAACACCTAGAGGCCGGGCGCAGTGGCTCACGCCTATAATCCCAGCACTTTGGGAGGCTGGCGTAGGTGGATCACGATGTCAAGACATCAAGACCATCCTGGTCAACATGGTGAAACCCTGTCTCTGCTAAAAATACAAAAATTAGCTGAGCATGGTGGCACATGTCTGTAGTCCCAGCTACTCAGGACACTGAGGCAGAATTGATTGAACCCAGGAGGCAGAGGTTGCAGTGAGCCGAGATTGCACCATTGCACTCCAGCCTGGGTAACAAGAGTGAAACTTAGTCTCAAAAAAAAAAAAAAAAAAAAGGGACGCGTAGACAGCTGGTAAGGCATCCCTTCTGGGTGTGTCTGTGAGGCTGCTTCCACTGGATACTTGCATGTGAGTTCGTGGCTGAGTGGGAAGATGCTCCATCAATGTTGGAGGGTACAATGCAATCAGCTGGGAGCCCCAGTAGGACAAAAAGGCAGAGGAAGGGCAAATTTGCTGTCTCTCTCCTGGGGCTGGGACAGCCTTCTTCTCCTGCCCTTGGGCATTGGAACACTAAGGGTCTTGATCTTCAGATGCTGTGACTTGCACCAGCAGCCCCCCAGGTTCTCAGGCCTTCAGGCTCAGACTCAGTCACACCTTCAGCTTCCCTGGTTCAGAGGCTTTCATGCTTGAACTGAGCCATGTTCCCAACAGCCCTGGGTCTCCAGGTGGCCTGTGGTGGGACTTCTCAGGCCTCCGTAATCATGGGAGCCATCTCACCTACTAAATCCCCTCTTGAGGTCGAGTGCAGCTTGTTAGCAGTGTCGGCTGATAGTTATGGAAGGGCCGGGCTTGAGAGAGGAGCAGCATGACTTTGGCTAGAGATTTACTACATCCATCCTTGGAAGAGGAAAAGAAAAAAACACAAAAAGAAACACCTTGTAAAAAGTCCAAATTCTGACTTTTTGGATGTAAAGCATCCAGGTTGCTACAAGATCACCACGGTTTTCAGCCAAGCTCAGACAGTGGCTTTTCGTGTGAGTTGTTTAACAGTGTTGTGCCAGCCAACAGGAGGGGAGGCCAGACTCACAGAAGGGTGTTCACTTAGAAGAAAGCAACACTAGGGCCGGACGCAGTGGCTCACACCTGTAATCCCAGCACTTGGGGAGGCCAAAGCTGGTGGATCACGAGGTCAAGAGATCGAGACCATCCCGGTCAACATGGTGAAACCCCGTCTCCACTAAAAATACATAAATTAGCTGGGCATGGTGGCACACACCTGTAGTCCCAGCTACTCGGGAGGCTGAGACAAGAGAATTGCTTGAACCCAGGAGGTCGGAGGTTGCTGTGAGCCAAGATCATGCCATTGCACTCCAGCCTGGGTAACAAGAGAGAAATTCTGTCTCAAAAAAAAAAAAGAAAAAAAAAGAAAGAAAGAAAGAAAGCAAGCAAGCAAGCAACACCAATGGTCCAAACAGCTTCCTGAATTTGTGTTAAGAAAACCTTATCATAAGTGCCATAATTCCAATTAACCTACCAAAACAATGTAATTACATTTAGTTTTGTAAGGTATACAACAGTGAACTCCTATTTTGGTGTCAGTTTTTCAATAAAGTTTTGATTATGGGCAAAAAAAAATCTCTTCTTGTCTATCTGTCTCCTATCTATCTATGTATGCATCTATCTGCATGCTATAAGTTGGACCTCTCTGGAGAACCTGACTAATACAGTTAGGGTTACTAATACTCATACAGGGTTTCACCATGATGGCCAGGCTGGTTTCGAACTCCTGACCTCAGATGATCCACCCACCTTGGCCTTCCAAAGTGCTAGGATTACAGGTGTGAGCCACCATGCCCAGCCGGATAAGATGGTCTTTAGGCCTCTCCCAGTTCTGAGGTTCTGTGAATCTAAGAAACTCTAGTCCCTCCCCCACATCTCCACCCTGGGCTGGCTCAGCCTCAGGGAGGCCTGGCTGAGCTGGGGCCCTCACCCAAGTTCTCTGCTCCACTGCTCAGAAAAGGTGTTGTGGAAGGCTGGATCTCACCCCTCCCCCACTGCGGAAGGTGGCAGAGGAAGAGGCCATTGGCTAAAAAGCCTGGACAAATTAAAAACCAGCAGCTCTGCCCTGATTTTTCAGGAGCACAGCCAAACCCAAATCATGCCTCTGCACCCACCTAGCTCCAGCAGCATTTCCAGCCCCCAGTTGTTATTTTTACACCCTTTCCACTCAGGGAAGCCCTGAGGAGGGTGAACTATTTTTAGAATGGTATTTTAAGTAACATACTGGCCTGACGAGGTGGCTCAGTAATCCAGTACCTTGGGAGGCCCAGGCAAGAGAATCCCTTGAGGTCAGGAGTTGAATACCAGCCTGGGCAACAAAGAGACTCCCATCTCTACTAAATTAATAAATAAATGAACAGCAGGGTGTGGTGGTGTGCCCCGTGGTCCCAGCTACTTGAGAGGCTGAGGCAGGTGGGTTCCTTGAGCCTAGGAGTTCAAGATTACAGACCGCTATGATCACACCACTGCACTCCAGGCTGGGCAGTGAGACTCTGTCTCAAAACAATAAAACTAACCTGGATGATGTATGTGAAAGTAATATTTCCTACTCTAGTATGCTGATTTCATCTGAGCTTACAGATGCTTTTTCATGCATTCCTCGCCAAGAGATCGATTTTTGTGAGAGACAAGGATGGTCCCAGTCAGTGAAAATCCTGACTGGAGAGATATCTAAGATGGCCAAATAGGAACAGCTCTGGAATGCAGTTCCCAGCAGGGGGTGAGTGATCACCGCATTTCCAAATAAGTTTTTATGCCCACAGACCAGGAGATTCCATGCCAAAAAGCATCACAAGTTTCCAGCACAGCTGTTTGAGCCAGCCCCATCGGTTTCCACACGAAAACTCACCCAAATCTGCGCAGCGATTTCAGCTGGCGCCTGGAATGCCTGGGAGACAGAGCCACCCATTCAACTGAAAAAAAGGGGGCTGAAACAGGGAGCCAGGTGATCATGCTTGGTGGGTCCCCCCACCACAAAGATCAGCAACCTGAAACGCTCTGGATTGAGGGTTTCACAGCAAGTGCAGCTGGACCCCAGTTGGGGAAGGGCATCCACCATTACCGAGGCAGTCCGCCAATACCAAGGCGGTCTGGAGACCGCTATTACCAAGGCAGTTCTAACTGTTCCTCTGTAAACAAAATCGGAAGGAAGTTTACACAGCACCTGGGTAGAGCCCCCAGCAGCTCGGCAACACCTCTGCTGGCAGACCATGACTAGGCTACCTCCCTGCTGTGCGGGGCATCTCTTTAAAAAGGCAGTAGCATGACAGGAACTTATAAATAAAGCCCCATCTTCCTAGGACAGAGCACCTGGGAAAAAAGGTGGTTATGAGTTCTGCTGCAAAAAACTTAAAGGTACCCGCCTAGCAGCTCTGAATGGAACTCCCAGAGCTCCCAGCACAGCACTTGAGCTCCTATAAGGGATAGACTGTCTCCTCAAGCAGCTCCCTGGCCCCCATATATCCAAAGAGACACTGCATAAAAGAGAGCTCTGGTTGACATCTGGCGGGTACTCTTTTGGGATGAAGATAACAAAAGAAAAACCAGCAGTAACCCTTACTATTGTGCAGCCCCTGCAGGTGATTCTCTAGACAAGCAGGGTCTGGAATGGACCTCCAGCAGTCCTGCAGAAGAGGAACCTGATTGTTAGAAGGAAAACTAAAAAACAGAAAGAAATAGTTTCAACATCAACAAAAAGGACGTCCACTCAGCAATCCTATCTGAAGGTCACGACCTACAAAGACCACAGGTAGAGAAATACACAAGGACGAGAAGAAACCAGTGCAAAAAGGATGAAAGCACCAAAAACCAGAATGCATCTCCCCCTACAAGGGATCACAACTCCTCGCCAGCAAGGGAACAAAGCTGGATGGAGAATGAGTCTGATGAATTGACGAAAACAGGCTTCAGAAGGTGGGTAATAACAAACTTCTCTCAGCTAAAAGTACATGTTCTTCTGCATGTAGGCAAGCACGTAAGAAAAATAAAAATAAAAAATAAAAAGAACATGTTCTAACCCATTGCAAAGAAACTAAGAATCTTGAAAAAAGTTTGACAAAATGCTAATGAGAATAAACAGCTTACAGAATAATATAAACGACTTGATGGAGTTGAAAAATACAACACAAGAACTTCACAAAGCACACAAAGTTTCAATAGCTGAATCGATCGAGCAGAAGATTGAAGATCAACTCAATGAAATAAAATGAAAAGGCAAGAATAATGAAAAAAGAGTGAAAAGAAATGAACAAAGTCTCCAAGAAATATGGAATTATGTCAAAAGTCCTAATCTACGTTTGACACATGTACCCGTGATGGAGAGAAGGAATCCATTCTGGAAAACACTCTTCAGGATATTATCCAGGAGAACTTCACCAACCTAGCAAGGCAGGCCAACATTCAAGTCCAGGAAATACAGAGAACACCACAAAGATATTCCTCAAGAAGAGCAACCGCAAGGCACGTTATCATCAGATTCACCAGGGTTGAAATGAAGGAAAAAATGCTAAGGGCAGCCAGAGAGAAAGGTCCAGTTACCCACAAAGGGAAGCCCATCAGACTCACAGTGAATCTCTCAGCAGAAACCCTACAAGCCAGAAGAGAGTGGGGGCCAATATTCAGCATCCTTAAAGAAAAGAACTTTCAAACCAGAATTTCATGTCCAGCCAAACTAAGCCTCATAATTGAAGGAGATATAAAATCCTTTATGGACACACAATTGCTGAGAGATTTTGTCATCCCAGGCCTGCCTTTCAAGAGCCCCTGAAAGAAGCACTAAACATAGAAAGGAACAACCAGTACCAGCCACCCCAAAAACATACCAAATGGTAAAGAGCATTGACACAATGAAGAAACTGCATCAACTAATGGGCAAAACAGCCAGTAGCATCAAAATGGCAGGATCAAATTCACACATAACAATATTAATGCTAAATGTAAATGGGCTAAACACTCCAATCAAAAGACACAGACTGGCAAACTGGATTAAAAAGACACATGCATATGTATGTTCATTGCGGCACTGTTTACAATAGCAAAACCTGGAACCAACCCAAATGCCTATCAATGATAGACTGAATAAGGAAAATGTGACACATATACACCATGGAATACTATGCAGCCATAAAAAATGATGAGTTCGTGTCCTTTGTAGGGTCATGGATGAATGTGGAAACCATCATTCTCAGTAAACTGTCACTAGAACAGAAAATCGAACACTGCATGTTCTCACTCATAGGTGGGCGTTGAACAATGAGAACACATGGGCACAGGGAGGGGAGCATCACACACTGGGTTCTGTTGTGGGGGCTAGGGGAGGGACAGCAGGGGGTGGGGAGATTGGGGAGGGATACGATGGGGAGAAATGCTAGATATAGGTGATGGGGGGATGGAGGCAGCAAACCACATAGTCATGTATGTACATATGCAACAATCCTGCGTGATCATACATGTACCCCAGAACCCAAAGTACAATAAAAGAAAGAAAGAAGAAAGAAAGAAAGTGAGAGAGATAGAGAGAGGGAAGGAAGGAAGGAAGGAAGGAAGGAAGGAAGGAAGGAAGGAAGGA
>NW_022437292.1:24524-48794 GCF_009761245.1 Sapajus apella
GGAAGGAAGGAAGGAAGGAAGGAAGGAAGGAAGGAACGAAGGAAGGAAGGAAGGAAGGAAAGAAGGATCCTGACCATGGGGAAAGGGCCATTTGGGATTCTGGAATGGATGCCTGAGGCAGTTTACAGAATCACATTCTGGTGAGCTTTAAAAATGGAACAGGAACTGGGCGCAGTGGCTCATGCCTGTAATCCCAGCACTTTGGGAGGCCAAGGCAGTCAGATCACTTGAAGTCAGGAATTCGAGATCAGCCTGGCCAAGATGGTGAAGTCCTGTCTCTACTAAAAATACAAAGATTAGCCTAGTGTGGTGGCAGGCACCTGTAATCCCAGGTACTCAGGAGGCTGAGGCAGGAGAGTCACTTGAACCAGGATGGTGGAGGTTACAGTAAACTGAGATTGGGCCACTGCATTCCATCCTGGGCAACAGAGCAAGGCTCGGCCTCAAAAAAAGAAAAAGAAACAGGGACATCTTCCTGAGGAAGGCTTAGCCTCTCTTCCAGAAGGTAAGACTGGGTCACAGCCTTTCAGAGTCCCTCGTGTGCTGAGGATCCTGTAAGTTCTCTCTTTCAGCTAACCTTTTCAACCTCCACCTGGTTTTCCTCCTTTCAAATGAAGAGCTGACCTAGAGCAGATTCAGATTTTGGTGCATTACTGAGGTTTATGCATATTTGAAGAGTCTTCTTAAGGAAAAAAGATTAAAATCTCATGAATACATATTTTTTTTCTGAAATGTTAGCTTCAGTAGTGCCTAACCTAGTCCTCCATTCCAGAGGTCACTTCCAGCTCTAACAATTCCATTATTTTCTCTTATTCTCTCAACTCTTTACCTGTTCCTGCTTGTTTTGTTTATGTGTTTGTTTTCGTTTTTATTTTTTGTGGGTTTTTTTCTGTTTTGTTTTGTTTTGTTTTGAGACAGGGTCTTGCCCAGGCTGGAGTGCAGTGGTGCAATCTCATCTCACTGCAGCCTCCACTTCCTGGGTTCAAGCGATTCTCCTGCCTGAGCCTCTCTTGAGTAGCTGGGATTACAGGCATCCACCACCATGCCTGGCTAATTTTTTTGTATTTTTAGTAGATGACAGGGTTTCACCATGTTGGCCAGGCTGGTTTCGAACTCCTGACCTCAAGTGATGCACCTGCCTCGGCCTCCCAAAGTGCTAGGATTACAGGTATGAGCCACCACGACTGGCCATATGTTTCCATTTTAATATGTGTAACTCATATTTATGTGTATATTACACACACACACACACACACACACACACATACATATACATACTCCAGTAACAATGGGCACATCTAGTGCCTAGAGCAGGGCTACTAAATATTCTCTGCTGAAAAAAACAGAGATCCCTGGAGAAATGGCTGAGCTCAGACATCAGACAGGGAAAGTGCAAAATGAACCTAGAACATTTTATTGTTTCAGAAAGTAAGGAAGTCTGGCCAGATGTGGTGGCTCACCCTGTGATCACACCACTTTGGGAGGCTGAGGTGGACAGATTGCATGAGCCCAGGAGTTTGAGAACAACCTGGGCAACATGCATGGCAAGATCCCATCTTTACCAAAAAAAATACAAAAATTAGGTGTAGTGGTGCCTGCTTGTAGTTCCAGCACTAGGAAGGGTGAGGTAGGAGAAACACTTGAGCCCCCTTGAGCCTGTGGGGCCAAGGCTGCAATAAGCCATGACAGCACCACTGCACTCCAGCCTAGGAAGTGGAGAAAGATCCCGTCTCAGGGCTGGGCGTGGTGGCAATTTCAGCACTTTGGGAGGAGGAGGCAGGTGGATCACTTGAGGTCAGGAGTTCAAGATCAGCCTGGCTAACATGGTGAAACCTCACCTCTAAAAAAAAAAACACACACAAAAACCCTGTCTCAAAAACAGAAAAGAAAAAAGTAAGAAAGTTCTCAAAAAATTATAGAACTTTATCAGCAGATATGGAATCATGTGAGCAACACAATAAATAGTGATAAATTATAGCCCACTGAATACAACCTGAATCCCTGAGTCATATGGATAAAATGAAAAAAGAAAGGAGGGAGGGAAGGAATTGTTCATCCTTGCAGCAAAATGGCACGTAAGAAATATGGAAGAAATGGTAGAATTAGAAAATCACCATTTTGGCCAGACACAGTGGCTCCTGCCTATAATCCCAGTGCTTTGGGAGGCAGAGGACTGCTTGAGCCCAGGAGTTTGAGACCATATTGGGCAACATAGCGAGACTTCTTCATACCAAAAAAAAAGTTTTTTCTATCATCAGGCTGGAGTGCAATGGTGTAATCTCGGCTCATTGCAACTTCTGCTTCCCAGGTTCAAGCAATTCTCCTGCCTCATCCTCCCAAGCAGCTTGGACTACAGGCGTGTGCCACTGCACCCAGCTAATTTTTTGTAGTAGAGACAGGGGTTTCACCATATTGGCCAGGCTGGTCTTGAACTCCTGACCTCATGATCCACCTGTCTCGGCCTCCTAATGGGCTGGGATTATAGGTGTGAGCCACCGCCCCTAGCCAAAAAAAAATTTTTTTTTTTGAGACAGAGTTTCACTCTTGTTGCCCAGGCTGGCAACCATCTCTGCTTACTGCAACCTCTGCCTCCCGGGTTCAAGCGATTCTCCTGCCTCAGCCTCCAGAGTAGCTGGGACTACAGGCATGCACCACCACAGCCAGCTAATTTTGTATTTTTAGTAGAAACGAGGTTTCTCCACGTTGATCAGGCTGGTCTTGAACTCCAGACCTCAGGTGATCCACCTGTCTCGGCCTCCCAAATTCCTGTGATTGGAGGCATAAGCCACTGTGCCCTACCATCCTCGAATTATTTTTTAAAATACATTTTGTCCTCGCGACACCCCGAGGCCAGGCCTAAATTGGCCCCGCCCACCCCGGCCAAAAATTTTTTAATTAGCTGGGCGCAGTGATGCACACCTGTAGTCCCAGCTACTTGAGACACTGAGGCTACAGGATTACTTGAGCCCAAAAAGTCAAGGCTGCAGTGAGTCATGATCATACCACTGCACTCCAGCCTGGATTCGAGACCCAGTCAAAAAAGGAGGAAGGAAGGAAGAAAGGAAGGAAGCAAGGGAGGAAGGAAGAAAGGAAAGCATTTGATAGTTGTATTTTACAAAACATTTTCCAACAATTCTCTTACACTATCTACTCTTTTTTATAACGTGGCTTTGACAATCTTCAATCTGAAGTTGGCATCTCTGTCTCCTCCTCTTAAAACCAGGAGGTGTTTTTTGTTACTGTTGGGACCAACAGAGTATGACATAAATGATGCCATGTGACTTCCAGAATCTTCCATTTATTCCCTAGAATACTTACCCCAGACGTTGAGGTCAGTGGAAAGGGGCCTAACTAGCCATAAGGAAAGCACCAGCTGAGCCCTGGGGCTGTGTTGAGAGCGCCCCCTGGCGGCCCACCAGCTCCAGCTCTGCCTCTATTGTGCCAAGGACCTCCTGAGACCCCAAGCTGGGCCCTGCCCAGACCCGTGACCCACAGACTGTGGGAGGGATCACACATTTTTATTTTTGTTTTAAGCCACTATGTTTTGGGATATTTGCTACACGGCAATAAACGGAACAGCAACCATGAAAGTAATAGGTTCAGACAAAAGTCCTCAGTCGATGCAAGTAAAGTTTTAAGAAGGAGTCAAGACTTTTACATAAAAGTGTCTCGTCTCCAAATATTTGTTAATTACTAAGGGAAAAATGGTAACTTCACAGTGGCAAATTCTGGCAAGAATCAACTTAAAGTGATCAAAGTCACAAAGTCACTGTTCATTTTGTTTTTTTGAGTCAGGGTCTTGCTTTGTTGCTGGCTTGGAGTGCAGTGGTGCAATCTCAGCTCACTGCAACCTCCACTTCCTGGGCTCAAGCGATCCTCCCACCTCAGCCTTCTCAGTAGCTGAGACCACAGGCATGCCCCACAATACCCAGCTAATTTTCGTATTTTTAGTAGAGATGAGGTCTCACCATGTTGCCCAAACTGGTCTCGAACTCCTGGGCTCAGGCAATCTGTTCATCTCGGCCTCCCAAAGTGCTGGGATTACAGGCATCAGCTCCTGTGCCTGGCCTGTTAACAATTTTCTGTGCTATTCTTGCAACTTGTTTTGAAATTATTTCAAAATGATCAGATAAATGCTCTGTGGACATTTAGTTCAATAGGACTAGGCTATGAGGAATAAAGGCAAGAAAGAAAGACTGGACACAGGCAAGACTGTTGCTGGTTCATTTTGCCAAATCGGAGATCACAGCAAGTTCAGGCCAGAGGCTGTCTGCATCTGCCATGCTGGAGATCCCGTGCAGACATGGCAACTTGCTACAGAAATCCATTCTGCTAAAGTCCATCTTTACCAACTGTTAAATGTAAGTTAGTGAGTTGGGACCTAAAAGAGTTCTTCAGGGATTTGGAAAGGCACTGAATCACCTGCAGAGTTAGACAGGACCCTAGAGGCTGTCTTCTTCCACCTGGGCACAGTCTGTGGTTGCTGACTCCTGGTGGGCAAGGTTTTCCCAGTTCCAGGAACCAAATGGTGACAAACTAGGAGTGGAGAGAGGGCTCGCCGCTGCCTGAGAGCTCAGGTGCAGGTCACGGAAGATGGATAAGAAGACATTTACATCACCTGGGGCTTTTTTTTTTTTTGAGATACAGTTTTGTTCTTATTGCCCAGGCTGGAGTGCAGTGGTGCAATCTCGGCTCACAGCAACCTCCGCCTCCCATGTTCAAGTGATTCTCCTGCCTCAGCTTCCAGAATAGCGGGAATTACAGACATGTGCCACCATGCCTGGATAAGTTTGTAGTTTTAGTAGAAACGGGATTTCTCCATGTTGATCAGGCTGGTCTCGAACTCCTGACCTCAGGTGATCCGCCCAAGTCAGCCTCTCAAAGTGCTGTGATTACAGGTGTGAGCCACTGCGCCTGGCCCCTCCTGGGGCTTTTAAGGAATTCTTTGATTCCTTGCCATCCTTGAGTTGAGTGAGGGCAGGGCTGGCTTCTTGCATACTTCTCCCAAGGCCAGGCAAGGAGCTGCACTCTGATCACACGAGGTCTTTTACTTGGGTGGCTCTACTCTACGCCCCCCCAGCCTGGGCAGCCGGCTGAACAAACACAGAGACACCCACTCAGTCAATGCATTGTTTATTGAACACTAACTGGGTTTGGGCTCAGGCTCTGAGTTAGCAGCATGCATGAAACAATCAGAAACAATCATGAGTGCCTTCCCACAGGGGGCTTGCAGTCTGGTGGGGCGAGACTGAAGACACATAAGTAAATGTCCAGTTATAAATTGTGATTAGAGGCATGTTGGAAAAGGGCAAGGCTTCCTGTGAGAAACAGGGCAGGCACAGGACAACCTCTGAGACAGTGACAGGAACCTGAAACTTGAAGGGTAAACAGGAATGGGTGAGACAAAAGGGAAAAAGGAACATGCTTGCTGGGCACAGTGGCTCACCAGCACTCTAGGAGGCCAAGGCGGGCAGATCAAGATGTCAAGAGATTGAGATCATCCTAGCCAACATGGTGAAACCCCGTCTCTACTAAAAATACAAAAATTAGCAGGGTGCAGTGGCACACACCTGTAACACCAGCTACTCGGGAGACTGAGGCAGGAGAATCACTTGAACCCTGGAGGTGGAGGTTTCAGTGAGCTGGGGACATCTGAGGAAGAAAGGGCCTCTGAGGTGGGGGGGCCCTTGGGGTGACTGGGAGAGGAAGGCACTGGAAGGGATCCAGATTAAATCAGATGTTGTGTACTCTGTGGAGACACTGGTGTTCCTCTAATTGCACTGGGTTGTAAGCAAAGGAGTCACCTGATTTAATTTGATATTTAAAAAGTCAGGTGGGGCACGGTGGCTCACACCTGTAATCCCAGAACTTTGGGAGGCCCAGGCCGATGGATCACGAGGTCAGCAGTTTGAGACCAGCCTGGCCAACATGGTGAAACCCCGTCTCTACTAAAAATACAAAAAATTAGCTGAGCATGGTGGTACACCTGTAATCCCAGCTACTTGGGAGGCTGAGGCAGGAGAATTACTTAAACTTAGGAGGCAGAGGTTGCAGTGAGCCAAGATCATGCCACTGCACTGCAGCCTGGGCAACAGGACGAGACTCCATCTCAATACAAAAAAAGTCATTCTACTCTGTGGAGAATGAGCTGGAAGAGGTAAAGGGAAGAAAGGGGAGATCAGCAAGGAGGCTGTTGTCATAACCCAGGTGGGGGCATGGTGGCTTGGACTTGGTAGCAGTGTGCAGGCAGAGTGCCACTGTCCGGGTCCGGATGCAGGGTGTGTTCTGATGTAGGGAGTGGGGGACAGTGCAGCATCGAGATTTCACTGAAAATTTCTGCTTTGAGCAACTGGGTGGAATGGATGGAGGTGTATTTCACCACATATGGGAAAGGCCAGGGAACAGTTTAAAGGGCTGAGTGTGGTGGCTCATGTAAGCGTGGTGGCTCCCCAGCACTTCGGGAGACTGAGGCAGGAGGATCACTTGAGACCAGGGGTTGGAGACCAGCCTGGGCAATGTAGCAAGGCATTCCTTAGAAAAATTAAAGTACAGAAAAAGAAAAGTTTAAAGGGAAGAGATTGAGGGTTCAGAATTGTACCTCCTCAGTTTCAGAGATTCCTTTGAGCTCTTCAAGTGCATAAATAAATGTAGGAATCATTAACAAATAAATTGTATGAAAGGCAAGGGAATGGATGAGATCACCCAGGAAGAGTACACAGAGAGATGAGAAATAAAGGGGAAGGAGTTAAAGAGATCAGAACAGGCCAGGCATGGTGGCTCACCCTTGTAATCCCAGCACTTTGGGAAGCCAGGGTGGGTGGATCACCTGAGGTCAGGAGTTTGAGACCAGCCTGACCAACAAGATGAAACCCCTTCTCTACTAAAAATACAAAAATCAGCTGGGCATGGTGGCACACACCTGTAATCCCAGCTACTTGGGAGGCTGAGGCAGGAGAATCACCTGAACCTGGGAGGTGGAGGTTGCAGTGAGCCAAGATGGTGCCATTGCACTCCAGCCTGGGTGTCAAGAGCAAAACTCCATCTTGAAAAACATTTCTTAATTAATTAATTAATTAATTTTAAAAGATGGGGTTTCATCATGTTGGTCAGGCTGGTCTTGAACTCCCAACCTCAGGTGATTCACCCATCTTGGCCTCCAAAGTGCTTGGATTACAGGCGTGAGACACCATACCTGGCCAAACAAATTTTTTTTAAATAGAGAGATCAGAATAGAAGAGAGCCCAGGACTGAGCCCTGAGGACACAGCACAGAGGTCAGAGAGGAGGAGATTCTGAAGTAGGGAAACTGGAAGCGATGGACACAGAGTGGAGAAAATCATGAGGGTCAATGCTGCTGCAGCTGAGGGAGAATGTTCCAGAGGATGAAGCTGGTCAGCCAGCCAAGTGCTTCTCACAGGGTCACTCCGTACCCAGGCCATTGATTTGATGGGGACATGGAGCTGATTCAAGAACGGGTGAACGGCAGTGGCAGCATGTGCAGGAAGGCAGATCATGGAGGATGGCTAGTTTCTCCTCACTCCGTGCCACATCCACTATGAACTTATCACATCTCTTCTTCCAGATTGCCATGATAGTATTTTTCTCAATCTCCAACAGGATACTGTACCTGCAGGAAGAGGAGGAGCCCAGGTGAGCCTCGGGGCAGGGGCTGGGAATGGGGCAGGGAGCCTGAAGGGACATCGAAGGCTTGCAGAGCAGTGTCTCCAGTCCAGCAGCAAGGACTAACCAGCCATGATAAGAAGGAACCCACAGAAACCATCGAGGCATCAGCCTCAAGCCTCCTCAGATGCAAACACAAGCTGTGGGCTGGAAGGCGGGCAGAGGTCCTGGGAGGACATGAGACACTCACTTGATAGAGTTGATGGCCAGCTGTTTGAGGGTCCTCAGGTCAGCCTTCATCTCCCCAATGCCCATGAAGACCTCATAGAAATTGTAGGACAAGCCTTTGGCACCAAAGATCGCTGGTTCATCAGAGCTGATCACCATGGGGTGCCGGATGGCCATCAGAGTAGCTGCAGGGTGGTTTCTCAAATCAGACACCAGTTTCAGAACCTGCCCAGTAGGAGGCAAGGGAGAAAGATGAACTCTGATCCCTAAAAACAGTAGTCACAAGTGAAATGAGACCTGAAGCCCCCCATCAGCTCCCTTCATCTCCCCATTGCTATCTCCCCAATGTGGGCATGACTTCTGGGCAGTCACAAGGAGAACAGGGCCAGTACCCATGCGTGTCCTCCTGTTTCATCAGCAGCACAAATACTCGGTCACTTCTGGTCCTGCTCAGAGAAGTGCTACCTGAACACAGACACAAAAGACCCCAGGAAGCACTGGCCGCCCCCTGTGTCCTTTTTGCTCTGTCCACAGTTTTGCCCAAAATTCCACCCCACTGGGGGCTCTCACAGCTGCCACATTCCTACTGGTGGCTTAAGCAAAAGGCCCCTCCTGAATGACTTTACTAGCAGGTGGGTGAGTGGAGGGATTTTGGTAACAAGAGAGTTAAGGAGAGAGAAGTTTAAGAGGAAAAAGTTTAAGAGGGCAGAGGTTGCGGTTAGGGGAGATCACATGGGATCAGCTGCATGAGCCATACATACCTGGTTAGAGATGGGACAGACTTCTATGGGGATGTCCTTTTTCCGCGAGTAAGGCCTGGGGGCGGGGTGTTTGCTTAAAGCAAACCTATGTCCGATTTTGGTAGTGTTTAGCATCAAAGCATCCAGAATGTTCTTGTCTATGGAAGTGCCCTGCCAGTCTGAAAACAGGAGAATGGTCTTCCATGCGGGATTGATTGGTCTGACCCCCCCCAGAACATCCTCAAATAAACAGCCCCCCAAGGTCAGATGTGGCTTTCCCAGACTCCCTTATAGCTAAAATGAAAAGAAATTTCCCTTACGAAAATGAAAAGAAGTTAACACAAATACACACACACACACACACACACGCACACACAGTTTCATTTTAACAATGCTAAAGAGAGGTATGATATGGCTTTATCAATCATCTAATTTATTAATTTATCATTCTAATGAGGAAGCTGAAACTTAATAGCTTGTTCAAAACCAGCCTGGCCATCATGGAGAAACCCCACCTTAAAAAAATAAATAAATAAACTCTTGCTTTCTATTGCCCAGGCTGGAGTGCAATGGCACGATCTTGGCTGACTGCAACCTCCGCCTCCCTGGTTCAAGCAATTCTCCTGCCTCAGCCTTCCTAGAAGCTGGGATTACAGTTGCCCCCCCACCACACCTGGCTGTTTTTTGTGTTTTGAGTTTCATCATGTTGGCCAGGCTGGTCTCAAACTCCTGACCTCAGGTGATCCACCCATCTTGGCCTCCCAAAGTGCTGGGATTACAGATGTGAGCTACCACGCCCAGCTTCGGGATTCTTATGTTTATAATCTTTACAACAAGGTATTACAAGGTTCTCTTACTTACAACCTCAGGATAAGTACCTGTATGTGCTCATTTTAATTTAAGTATTTAATAGTACTATCAAGGTGTTATCACTTGCTAGGTGACCGTAGACATTCTTGTGGCCTCCTCCCATGCTGTCCCCATCATACCTTTCTTGCCCTCAGTAAGAAGGCAAGACCCTTTTTTTTAAGGCCCTCAGTAGAGGGTGAAAGGTCAGATGTGGTTTTCCCAGACTCCCTTACAGCTAAAATAGCCTTAACACTGGCCTGGGAGGTTATTTGTTGGGGAGCTTTGGGGGATTCCTCCCTGATAAAAGGACATGCACTTTTATGGGGGGCTGTCTCCTATTTTATTTCACTGGATATGGTCACCCTGAATGTGATTCACCATCCAACGACCAAGTGGGGCAGAATCACCCATGAAATGGGCATAGCAGAGGTTGCTTCTTCCTTTTTTTTTTTTTTTTTTTTTGAGATGGAGTCTCACTCTGTAGCCCAGGCTGGAATGCAGTGGTGCAATCTCAGCTTACTGCAACCTCGGCCTCCCGGGTCCCAGTTCAAGCAATTCTCCTGCTTCAGCCTCCTTAGTAGCTGGGATTACAGGCACATGCCACCATACCCAGCTAATTTTTGTATTTTTAGTAGAGACGGGGGTTTCACTTGTTGGCTGTGCTGGTCTTGAACTCCTGACCTCCTGATCCACCTGCCTCAGCCTCCCAAAGTGCTGGGATTACAGGCGTGAGCCACCACACCCCACCCAGAGATTGCTTCTTATGTGAGATAACAAGTGTCCTTATTATAAAACCTGTGGGATGCATTTTTGCAGCCATAAGCAAATGTCCTTATTATAAAATCTGTGGGATGCATTTTTGCAGCCATAAGCATTCTAATGGATTCACATATAAAATATGAAAATTAATCTAGATACAGTGGCTCAGATCTGTAATGCCAGAATTTTGGGAGGCTGAGGCAGGAGGATCGCTTGAGCCGAAGAGTTCAAGACCAGCCTGGGCAACATAGAGAAACGCTGTCTCTACACAAATTATGGCCAGGTGCAGGTGGCCTGTAATCCCAGCACTTTGGGAGGTCAAGGTGGGAAGATCATGAGGTCAGGAGTTCGAGACCAGCCTGGCCAATATGGTGAAGCCCCATGTCTACTAAAAATACAAAACATTAGCCTGGCGTCATGGCACATGCCTGTAGTCCCAGCTACTCAGGAAGCTGAGGCAGGAGAAACACTTGAACGCAGGAGGTGGAGGTGGCAGTGAGCTGAGATTGCGCCACTACACTCCAGTCTGGATGACAGACTGAGACTCCACCTCAAAAAGGGAAAAAAAGAAGTACAAAAATTAGCCAGGCGTGGTGGTGTGTGCCTGTAGTCCCAGTTACTTGGGAGGCTGAGGTGGAAGAATCACTTGAACCCAGGAGTTGGATGGAGGCTGTCATGAGCCATGGTCATGCCACTGCACTCTAGCCTGGGTGACAGAGTGAGGCCCTGTCTCAAAATATATATATGAACTTTCCTCTTTTCTGGTAGAAATAAAACTCAAGAATTTCCATTGCTACCTAGCACATATATTTTGGTGGGTTTTCACTGGTTTTTAAAGATTTCTTCTTATTAAAAATAAGGATATTGCTTTTAGGTATTAAATACCCAAGTCCTAGCAAAGTTATCTCCAAGGACCATACAACTTGGAACTTGTTAGGACCTGTGCTGCAACATTTTGTACTGAGAGAATTATTTCACACATGCATGATTTTCCCCAACTTGACCACAAGCTCTTCAAGGTTAACAAACCCCTCCCCTTCAAACAATTCTTCTGCTCTCCTAGAGCAGACTTTGATTAAATTGGATCTAAATTGACTGGAAATGTCAGGAAAAAGAGATTAATGCACAGGGTCTCTTTCTCTAGAGATGGTATGATAAAGCAGAGCCTAAGCCTGGGTGGGAGACGAAGCTGCCCACCACTCTCTCCACCCCTCCTTGGTTTTCTGAGGGTGACAGGGGGAATGCTGCAGACAGCTGCCATCCTGGTCCCGGCCTCAATGTAAACAGGCTCCCCCGAGGGCCAGGCGTGGTGGCTCACACCTGTAATCTCAGCACTTTGGGAGGTCGAGGTGGGTGAATCACTGAGGTCAGGAGTTCAAGACCAGCCTGGCCAATATGTTGAAATCCTGTCTCTATTAAAAAAAAATAAAAAAACAACACAGCCTCTCCCTCAAAATCTTCCTTCAGATCCGAAATTGCAGCCATGATCTTGGTTAGTTAGGTTTACATGCTTTAAGGACTGGAATATGGAAGGGCAAAGATGACTGAAAAAGCCCAGGAAGAAGTTCTGGGGAAGAAAGATATGGCTGGACTAATGGCATTTCAGGAGGAACACCAGCCAAGGCCTGCATGGGGCAGGGCGGGGTTTCCTCTCCTGCAATGATGAGGGACAAAACATCCTAAGACAAGGAGCAGTCCCGGTTCTCCTCTCTCTTCTGCCTTTTTCCAGCTCTGTGGCTTTGGGCAGATCAGTTAACCTCTCAAGCACAATTCACTCGGAGGATGGAGAGCTTAAGGCAGGGTTCCAATTCATACACATTATATACATGCATCAAAATATCACATGTGGCCAGGTGTGGTGGCTCACGCCTGTAATCCCAGCACTTTGGGAGATCAAGAAGAGCAGATCATTTGAGGTCGGAAGTTCAAGACCAGCCTGGCCAACAAGGTAAAACCCTGCCTTTACTGAAAATTTAAAAAATTAGCCAGGTGTGTATCAGGACCCTGTATTCCCAGCTACTCCAGAGGTTGAGGCACAAGCATCACTTGATCCCTGGAGGCAGGGTTTAGAGTAAGCTGAAATCACACCACTGCACTCCAGCCTCGCCTATAGAGTAAGGTTCAGTCTGAAAACATTTTTTTTTTCCCCAGTGGCTTACGTCTGTAATCCCAACTCTTTGGGAGACCGAGGTGGGTGGATCACTTGAGATCAGGAGTTCAAGAACAGCCTGACCAATACAGTGAAACCCCATCTCTACTAAAAATACAAAAATTAGACATGGTGGTGCATGCCTGTAATCCCAGCTACTCCAGTGGCTGAGGCAGGAGAATCACTTGAACCCAGGAGGCAAGGTTGCAGTGACCTAAGATCTCACCACTGCACTCCAGCCTGGGTGACAGAGTGAGACTCCGTCTCAAAAATTTTTCATATTTGTGTAGAATGGGATCTTGCCATGTTGCCCAGACTGGTCTCAAACTGCTGGGCTCAAGTGATCCTTCTGCCTCTGCCTCCCTAAGTGCTAGGATTACAGATGTGAGCTACTGTACTCGACTAAAACAATTTTTTTTTGAGACAGGGTCTAGCTCTGTCACCCAGGCTGGAGTGCAGTGATTCTGGGCTCAGGTGACCCTCCTACTTCAGCCTCTAAGTAACTGGTACCACATGTGTGTGCCATCGTGCCTGGCTATGTTTTGTATTTTTTGTAGAGACAAGATTTTGTCATGTTGCCCCGGCAGGTCTCAAACTCCTGGATTTAAGAGATCCACCCACATCAGCCTCCAAAGTGCTAGAATTACAGGCATGAGCCACTGCACCTGTTCCCAGCCTAAAACAAATTTTTATAGCCAAAGTAGGATGATGTGAGTTTGCAGGATTATGCACCCACCATGAAAAATCAAAAAAAAAAAAAAAAAAAAAAAGAAGAAGAAGGATTCAAAATCAGACTCCACTGCATACCAGCTCTTTAATCCTGGACCATTAATACCATGCTTGGAGCACTGGGCTCTTCATCTATCAAATGGAGATTAAAACAGGAGCAGGACTGGCATAAGAATTAGAAATAAATTAAAAATAATACATGTAAAGTGGCTGATTCTATTATGCTTGTTATTCCTTCTCCATAGGGCTGCTGTCAGGATTAATGAGCGAGGACATAGGAGAGGGCTCTGGACGCATCTGCAGGCCCTATCCCTGAGGTGCAGTCACTGCCATCCTGTCTCCTGGCAGCAGGCTGGAGTCATGGCTAGAAGCTCTCCCACTGCCCACCTCTGCTGATTCCTGCGGGCTCACCTGTCTCTCCGGCGTGGAAGAAGTAAGGCAGCTTAACACCATCCTTGGCGGGAATCATCAGCGCTTTGCTGTAGTAGTGCAAGGAGTGGCCAGTGTCCTCATGCACCACCTGCAGGACAGAGAGGGACAGGAGGTGTCTGCAGGGTGCGTGCCTCACTTGCTGATGGAACCCTTTGTAGCCTGTGCACACCCTCCCTTGTACCCTGCCACCACTGCCAGGACCTTTGTCATGCAACCTTTTAAGAATGGCAAGGAGTGGTCAGGTGCGGTGGCTCACACCTATAATCCCAGCACTTTGGGAGGGCAAGGTGGGTGGATCAAAAGGTCAAGAGATCGAGACCATCCTGGCCAACATGGTGAAACCCTGTCTCTACCAAAAATACAAAAATTAGCTGGGCATGGTGGCATGCACCTGTAGTCCCAGCTACTTGGGAGGCTGAGGCAAGAGAATTGCTTGAACCCAGGAGGCAGACGTTGTGGTGAGCTGAGGTGGTGCCATTGCACTCCAGCCTGGATAACAAGAGCGAAACTCTGTCTCAAAAAAAAAAAAAAAAAAAAAGAATGGGAAGGAACAGAGTTGAGAAAGAAAAGATAGCTCATTTGTCCCCTGAAATAGTTCCCCCATTTTCAGAGTTTATGTCTTGTATGCCCCCAGCCCCTTCCACCCTGGCTCCTCACAGCACTTCCCAGGCCCAAGTGCTTCAGCCCTGAGTGCCTGAGACGGGCAGGGAGGGAGGAGAAGGAGAGTCAGAGGGAGACCTAAAGAGACCCAGAGATGGCCAGGCACGGCTCAAGCCTGTAATCCTAGCACTTTGGGAGGCAGAGGTGGGCCGATCATGAGGTCAAGAGATTGAGACCACCCTGGCCAAAATGGTGAAACCCTGTCTCTACTAAAAATACAAAAAAAATTAGCTGGGCGTGACCACGTGCTCCTGTAGTCCCAGCTACTCAGGAGGCTGAGGCAGGAGAATTACTTGAACCCAGGAGGCAGAGGTTGCAGTGAGCCAAGATTTCACCACTGCACTCCAACCTTCCAACCTGGCAGCTGGCGACAAAGCAAGACTGTCTTAAAAAAAAAAAAAAAAAAAGGGAGACCCAAAGAGGGTAAAACAGAGAGAGAGAATGAAAGCCCGGCCCCAGGAGTCAGAGAACTCCAGCCACCACTGCCACCCACCTCTTGTAGGCCCCTGTGTGTCAGTTTCCCTGAGACTCAGTTTCTTGCCTATAACAGGAAGAGCAACCACATCGAAACCACGCTTTTCGAAGTAAGCTGCACACAGCCGTGGGGTTCTGTAGCTGAGTGCTTTAGGATTAAAAGCGCACCTCTTGGCTGGGTGCAGTGGGTCACACCTGTAATCCTACCACATTAGGAGGCCAAGACCTGGCCAACACAGCAAAATCCTGTCTCTACTAAAAATGCAAACATGAGGCCCGGCGTGGTGGCTCACACCTGCAATCCCAGAGCTTTGGGAGCCCAAGGCAGGTGGGTCACCTGAGGTCGGGAGTTCAAGACCAGCCTGAGCAACATGGAGAAACCCCGACTCTACTAAAAATATACACATAAAAAAAATGAGCTGGGTGTGGTGGTGCATGTCTGTAATCCCAGCTACTTGGGATGCTGAAGCAGGAGAATCACTTGAACCCGGGAGGTGGAGGTTGCAGTGAGCTGAGACGGCGCCATTGCACTCCAGCCTGGGTAACAAGAGGAAAACTCTGTCTCAAAAAAAGAAATGCAAAAATGAGTCAGGCATGGTCGTGGGCACTTGTAATTTCAGCTACTCAGGAGGCTGAGGCAGGAGAATTGCTTGAACCTGGGAGGTGGAAGTTGCAGTGAGCGGATATCACGCCACTGCACTCCAGTCTGAGCAACAGAGCAAGGCTCTGTCGACCCTCACACCTTGCCTCCCCAGTTCTGAAATTACAAGCATGAGCCACTGTCCTGACCTAATCTAGACTTTTTAAATGAAGTTTCTGTGGCCCAGCTGGAGTGCAGTGGTGCAATCTTGGCTCACTGCAACCTCCACCTCCTGAGTTCAAGTGATTCTGCCTCAGCCTCCCAAGTAGCTGGTATTACAGGTGCGGACCACCACACCTGGCTAATTTTTGTATTTTTAGTAGAGACGGGATTCTGCCATGCTGGCCAGGCTGGCATTGAACTCCTGACCTGAGGTGATCCACCTGCCTCAGCCTCCCAAAGTGCTGGGATTACAGGCGTGAGCCACTGTGCCTGGCCAGTGCCACCGCTTTGGGTACAGATTCCTAATGAGATTAATGAGCTTTCACCTAAGAAATCTGTCCTGGCTGTGCTTTGATTTGGTGGTGGGGGGGGATGTGGGACAATGACAACGCCTACGAATGTGCAGCTTCAGAAACAGGTGTGGCTGGGCACGGTGGTTCACACCTATAATCCCAACACTTTGGAAAGCTGAGGCTAGTGGATCATGAGGTCAGAAGTTTGAGACCAGCCTGATCAACACGGTGAAACACTGTCTCTACTGAAAATACAAAAATTAGGAGGCTGAGGCAGGAGAATCACTTGAACCTGGGAGGCGAAGGTTGCAGTGAGCTGAGATCGCAGCACTGCACTCCAGCCTGGGTGACAGAGTGAGACTTCATCTCAAAAAATATGTATATAGGTGAGGAATGAAATGGAATACAAAAGAAGGTAGGAACAAATATCACTACCTTGAGTATTTGCAAAGAGCTGGCTCCATCCTGGACTCTGTTTCCAGATATTATTCCCTAACCCCCACCCTGCATGCTACAGGGGGTAGTAAGGGTTTTCAGAGCCACACCTTGGTGAGCAGTGTGGGGTAGAAAAAAGGGCACAGGCAGGGCCATGGGGAATGAGACCATCACTGTCGTCAGAACTCCCTGAATGCCATCCTTATTCTGGAACTTTCCTTGTTAGCCAACTGGCTGCTCTCCCTTCTCCAGTGATTGCCATCCTCTGCAGGCCCCTGAAGAGAATCAGCGCTGAGCTCTGAGCAGCCCTGCTGGGTCAGCAGGCTGAGGCTGTCCCTGGCATATTAGGGGTACCACAGGCACTTCGCTTTCCCATCCCAGGGAGCTGCCGCTCCACCCAGACAGGCATCCCCACGTGCACCCTTAACAGGCAGCCCTCGTGTTCACAGCATGGATTACCAGGTCGAACCCTGCCACCACCGTGGGGAACTTGGTCCGGAGCCCCATGGTTGTTCGGATGGATTCTGCGATGACAGTCGCATCTTTGGATCTGTGAGACAGACGGAGAAGCCAGGAGACAGTGTCCAGTATGGATAGAGAGATAAACACCCCAGAGCATGCCCTCTGTGCAGGTCTGGGCAGCTCTGAGTGCACAGCAGCAATTTCCCAAACCTGAGGCACCCCTGCTCTCCTGATCCCGCCCCAACCAGGCCACTGTGACCCCTGAGAGACGTTTAACCCAAATCCGTTCTTCAAAGACTGGGAGACCTGTAGTCTCTGAAAAGTTGGTGGGGTCAGAGAACCCAAGGGAACAGTCTTCTTGGTCTGCATTTGGAGGAGGCCAAGTGGCTTTGTTCTCAACTTTCCCTGCATCTCTGTGAGGGGGCCTGAACATGGATGCCGTTCAGGGACAGCTGTGTGTCCACTGGACACCTGCAAAGGGCCACAGGTCACCCAAGTCCCTGTTGAGTTGGCTGGACCCAGTAACAATCTGGCCTCTTGCTGATTACATCAACAGGACCCTGGGCACTGCAGAAACCCTACCGGGGCAAGGCAGGGAGCATGACAACAAAAACCCCAAAACACAGGGTCTGGCGCAAGCCCACGACAGGCTCCAGGTCTCTGCCCTGCCACTGACTCTCTGGCTCCAATCCTTGGCTCTGTAGGGACAAAGCCTTCCTAGCCTGCCCCACCTGTGGCCTCTCCCTGGAGACTAGGCAAACCTGGGGGCACTGGTGCACTCAGCTCAGCCCTCACACCCTCCTGCCATTGGCCCTGGCAAGGGGCAGCTGGCACCAGGGAGCCACTAAGCAGAACCTGGGCCCATCCTTCAAGCTCCCTCCTAGGGGGATGGGCACACAGGCCAGAGCTCAGCTTCTCTGGGCCCCAGGCCCCATAGAAGGGGAGGGGACTCAGGAGGACTGGGCACAGGAGGAGGTTCCTGGTGAGTCAATGCCCTCCAGAGCCCAGGCTTGTGGGTGGGCTGAGCAGAGGAGCCACCATGCTGATCCCTTCGCTGCCACCCTATGCCTGACCCCGAGTGACCCCACTGGCTGCTGCCTTTGGGGTCAGGTCCCAGCCTTAGACTGGATGCTCTTTAAAATGAGGGGAGAGGTTCTGCCTGGTAAAGTCGAGACACTGAAGCTGCAAAGCTTTCTGTGCTTCCCTGGGAAAAAAGAGTGGGTCTTTCACCCACATACCAGGCCACGCACGTGGTGCTACTGGGGTTCTCCATACGCAGATGTGAGCCAGTGCCACTCAGGACGTCTCCCTGATCAGGGACTTGCATGCAACTGCATGCAGAACAGATTGAAACCAAACAATGGGCCAACTATCCAAACATTCAGGCAAAACCATTATACTCATAACTGAGTCACCCAGGCCAACATGGAGTCACAGCCAAGAATTATCTGGGAAATTGACACGCTCTTCATTTCGGTTTGGTGGTGAAGACCTGAAGTAGGAGGGGCTTCAGGACCCATTCCTGCTACTGTCCTCACACACAGAAAGCTCCTTGGCACCCGTGCTGGGCGGCATCTCCCAAACTGCCACTCCCCTCCCAGCCTAGCAGCTCTGCCTGCCTCCCAGTCTCCCAGCCTCAGCTCCTCAGCAATGTTCTCTCTCATCTGTGATCCAAATAAATGATTTTGATTCCAAGAAACTCAGGATGAGTTTCCACAAACTTCTCAGCCACTTCCTGGTAAGTCTTCACTGACCACTGTACATCATGTTGCTCTCCACTGAGCTTGTACATCTGGGAGGGAGGCACAGCCAGGAGCCATCAGGCCAGCAGAGTGAGGCACCTCTCCCAGCCACCACTGCCAGCCACCCCTGCCCAGCCACCCCTTCCCAGCCACCCCCTTCCCAGCCACCCCCTTCCCAGCCATCCCCTCCCCACCACCTCTTTCCCAGCCATCAGAGAGTTCTGGGAAAGTAGACAGGGACAGGGAACCCACAATACAGTTTTATTTGCTTGTGTTTGGAGAAGCCCAAGCGGCCTTGTTCCCAAAAGCCCAGACAGGCTGGAATTGCACTTCCCTTGTTCAGGTCCTCTATGGCCTCAGATGTCTCTGCTGCTGCATGGAGAATTCCTAGCTGGCTCTGGGATAAACCTCATGGCCTCCTGTCTCCTTCACTGCTGGGTTGCTGCACTTAAAACAGCACCTGGAGCAGGCTGTGGTGGCTCACGCCTGTAATTCCAGCATTTTGGGAGACCAAGGCAGCAGATCACTTGAGGTCAGGAGTCTGAGACTAACCTGGCCAATATGGTGAAACCCTCATCTCTACTAAAAATACAAGATTAACCTGGCATGGTGGTGCATGCCTGTTAATCCTAGCCCCAGCCACTGGGGAGGCTGCCCGCCTCAGCCTCCCAAAGTGCTGGGATTACAGGCATGAGTCACTGTGCCTGGCTGAATTTATGTTATTCTACCATGTACTTTATTTTTTATTTTTTTATTTTTGAGATGTAGTCTCACTCTGTCACCAAGCTGCAGTGCAGTGGCGCCATCTCGGCTCACTACAACCTCCGACCCCCTGGTTCAAGACAGTCTCCCGCATAAGCCTCCTGAGTAGCTGGGACTACAGGCATCAGCCAGCTAATTTTTGTATTTTCAGTAGAGTTAGGGTTTCATCACGTTGGCCAGGTTGGTCTCGATCTCCTTAACTCCTGATCTGCAAGTCTTGGCCTCCCAAAGTGCTGGGATTACAGCCATGAGCCACCACATCTGACCTTAAAGTTTTAATTTTTGAACCATTTCAGTGATTTACACGTTCAAAAAATAAGATTTAAAAGGATATGGCTTTTTCTATCCTCAAATACAAAATTATATACAAACATAAAAATGAATCTAATTGTGTAAGAATATTGATATAACCATATAGAAGAAGAAAAAATAATACAAGAAATGTTTAACACAGTGCTGTCATTGTACACTCCAAGGACACAAAGAACTGTAGAAAACAATCTCACACATCACTTAGAAAGTTTGTTTTTAGGGGGTATTGTTACTATAATTCCAAAAGCATTTAGTGTATATTGTAGGATTCAGCATTCATCATTTATGTTGCTGGGGTAGGGACCAGGGTTCTAACTCTGGAAGAAAGGAGATAAAAATGCAGAACTGGTGAAGGAAAAGAAGAAACCCACTGGTGTTTAAAAGTAGGGTGTGTGTGTGTGTGTGTGTGTGTGTGTGTGTGTGTGTGTGTGTGTTTCAATAGAGCTTTGTTGCTACGTACTACTTCCCACTGAAATTTATCCTTTGAGAAACTTCTGATCCAATGACTGGGACAGGGAAAGTATAGGTAAGCCTGGACCATCAGGGAGCAGTGGCTCATGCCTGTAATCCCCAGAGGTGAGTGGAACACTGGAGGCCAGGAGTTCAAGACCAGCATGGCCAACATGGTGAAAGCCCATCTCTACTAAAAATACAAAAATTAGCTGGGTGTGGTGCCAGGCACCTGTAGTTCCAGCTAAAATGGAGGCTGAGGCAGGAGAATCCCTTGAATCAAGGAAGCAGAGGTTGCAGTGAAATGAGACATCACCACTGCACTCCAGGCTAGGTGACAGAGTGAGACCCTGTGTCAAAAAAAAAAAAAAAGACACTTTTATGCCAGGCAAAGTGGCTCATGCCTGTAATTCCAGCACTTTGGAAGGCTGAGGTGGTTGGATCACTTGCGGCCAGGAGTTTAAGACCAAACTGGCCAACATGCTGAAACTCCATCTTTTCTAAAAATCTCTTCCAACCCTCTAATCCCAGATACTTGGAAGGTTGAGGCAAGATAATTGCTTGAACCCAGGAAGCAGAGGATGTAGTGAGCCAAGATTGTGCCCCTGCACTCCAGCCTGGGTAACAGAGAGAGACCTGTCTCAGAAAGAAAGAAAAAAGGAAAGAAAGGAAAAGAAAGAAAAGAAAAGAAGGAGGGAGGGAGGAAGGGAGGGAAAAAATTAGAGAAGAGAAAGAGATAAGGGAAAGAGAGGAACGTAGATTACCTTTGTGCCAGAAGTAAGGAAATGCACAGAAATTGATGGATAGAAGAGAAGAGGATGGAAATTGATAGATACAAGAGAAGATGGAAACTAATGGATACAAAAGAACAGGAGGTAAGCTTCAGCTTTAAGAGGCTCCCACTGGCCGATTTTAGAACAATGTTTCTTTTCTTTATCCCAAATACACTAGTAGAGCTAGAGAACAATTTGAACTCAAAATGAGTAACAGGACTAAAAGGTTATATTTAAAATTCCAAAAGCTAATACAACAGAAACAGGTTAAATTTTTAAAAGGTGTGAGTGCAACAGCCTGAAAAGCTCAGAAATATTATACCGAAGGAAGGAAGCCAGACTTAATAGACACTGCATGATTCCATTTACAGGAAACTCTAGAATAGGCAATATTGGTAAATGGTGGTAGAAATTAGACCAGTGGCTGCTTCTGCAGAAGATGTGTAGACCAGGAAGGAGCAAGAGAGAACTTTAGAACTTACCTTCGCAGGGGGTCGGAATCACATGTGTGTTCACATTCACCAAAAACTGATTAGACAAACAATATATGGACCAGCTGCAGTGGCTCACACCTGTAATCCCAGCACATTGGGAGGCCCAGGCCAGGGATTGTTTGAACCCAGGAGTTCAAGACCAGCCTAGACAACAAAGGGAGACCCTGTCTCTACTTAAATCAAAAAAATGATATAGGCACGGTGGTGAATGCCTACAGTCCCAGCTACTTGGGAGGCTGAGGCAGGAGGATCACTGAAGCCCACGAGGTCAAGGCTACATTGAGCTATGATCACACCACTGCACTCCAGCCTTGGTGACAGCATGATCCAGTCACAGAAAAAAAAAAAGAGAGAGAGAGAAGGAGCCAGGCGTGATGGTTCATGCCTGTAATCCCAGCACTTTTGGATGCTGATGTAGGTGGATTGCTTGAGCCCAAGTTCAAGATCAGCCTGGGCAACATAGCAAAACCCCATCTCTACAAAAAGTACAAAAATTAGCTGGACATTTGGGTGCATGCCTGTAGTCCCAGATGCTTAGGTGGCTGAGCTGGAAAGATTCCTTGAGCCCAGGAGGAAGTTGCAGTGAGCTAAGATCAAGCCACTGCACTCCAGCCTGGGCGACAGATCAAGCCCTTGTATTTAAAAAAGTATGCATTTTTAACGTTTCTTAATTTTGGGGGAACTTAGTCTCCCTCTGTCACCCAGGCTGGAGTGCAATGGTGTGGTCTTGACTCACTGCAACCTCCGCCTCCCGGGTTCAAGCATACCATTGCAGTCCAGCTTGGGCAACAGAGAAAAAATTCATTTAAAAAAATAATAATAATAAGCCAGGCATTCTGGCTCTCACCTGTAATCCCAGCATTTTGGGAGGCCAATGTGGGTGGATCACTCGAGATGAGGAGTTCGAGACCATCCTGGCCAAAATTGGCCAAATCCCATCTCTACTAAAAACACAAAATTAGTTAGGCATGGTGGTGAGCACCTGTAATTTCAGCTACTCTGGAAGCTGACACAAGAAAATTGCCTGAACCTGTAAGGTGGAGGCTGTGGTGAGTCAGGATCACACCACTGCACTCCAGCCTGGGTGACAGAGTAAGACTATTTCAAAAAAATAAATAAACAAATAAAAAGAATAATATCTGCCAGTGAGCACCAGAATGTTTCCAGATAGATCTCGACTTCCCAGTATCCTAAGAAAGATGGCTATATCTTGGGTCCTTGTGTGTTAGTTTTATATTCTGGATGAGATAATTACATGAACACCTACATTATATAATTCTAACATTTCAGCTAGGAGAAATGTGAAAGCAAAACTTTTAAAAAATTTTTTGAGACAGAGTCTCACTCTGCCACCCAGGTTGGAGTGCAGTGGCATGAGCACGGCTCACTGCAGCCTCAACCTTCTGGGTCCAGATCCTCCCACCTTAGCCTCCTGAGTGGCTGGAACTGCAGGCATGTGCCACCACTAACCCTGGATAATGTTGGTATTTTCGTTGTTGTTGAAACGGAGTCTCACTCTGTAGCCCAGGCTGGAGTGCAGTGGAGCAATCTCGGCTCACTGCAACCTCCACTTCCTGGTTCAAGAGATTCTCCTGCCTCAGTCCCCTGAGTAGCTGGGATTACAGGCACCTACCACCATGGCCACCTAATTTTTGCATTTTTTTTTAGTAGAGATAGGGTCTCGCCATGTTGGCCAGGCTAGTCTCAAACTGCTGGTCTCAAGTGATCTGCCCACCTCAGCCTCCCAAAGTGTTAGGATTACAGACATCAGCCACTGTGCCCAGCCAGATTTTTATTTATTTATTTTTTAATGTTTTACCATGTTGCCCAGGTTGGCATGGAACTCCTCGGCTCAAGCAATCCACTCACCTCACCCTCCCAAAGTAAAGCTAAACAGTTTAATACAAAATTGAACAAATTTTTATTTCCACAGAATCTCACTCTGTACCCCAGGCTGGAGTGCACTGGTGTCATCTCAGCTCCCTGCCACCTTCACCTTCCAGGTTCAAGTGAATCTCCTGCCTCAGCCTCCTGAGTAGCTGGAATTACAGGCGCTTGCCACCATGCCCAGCTAATTTTGTATTTTTAGTAGAGTCAGGTTTGGCGAATGTTGGCCAAGTTGGTCTCGAACTCCCGACCTCAAGTGATCAACCCACCTTGGCCTCCCAAAGTGCTGGGATTACAGGTATGAGCCACTGCACTTGGCCAGGAAGTCACTTTTTAATAAATAAAAACATTTTAAGATTTGGCCCCTTAAACCCTAATTTTTATTAAAATATATAATTTTTGTTTAAAGCTCTGTGAAAATTGCCACAATCATAACGGATCCACTAATATTAAGAAACCCTCCCACAAATAGAAGCAGGGAAGGTCATGAAGAGAGGGTTCTCACATTTATACACTTAGTAATAAAAAACACTCTACAAACACTACAGGCTTACACACAAAGATACTTTTACATAGACACCCAGACTGGTAAAACCCCATATATACAAAAAATACAAAAATTAGCTGGGAATAGTAGTGTGTGCCTATGGTCCCAGCGCCTTGGAGGTTGAAGCAGGAGAATTACTTGAGCCTGGGCAGCCAAGGCTGACGCTTGTTACTGATCTTTGAGGATAAGTATAATTATTTCTGAACAATTATGTAATCCTCACTTTTTTTTCTTTAAAATCCTTTGTCTATATCACTTGTCTGAAACAGTTGGAAACAGTATAAGAAAACCTCATCTATAAGAAACACTGGGCCAGGTGTGGTGACTCATGTCTGTAATCCCAGAACTTTGGGAGGCTGCCAAGTTGGGCAGATCATGAGGTCAGGAGATCGAGACCACCCTGACCATGGCGAAACCCTGTCTCTACTAAAATACAAAACATTAGCCAGGTCTGGTGGCACACGCCTGTAGTCCCAACTACTGAGGAATGTGAGGCAGGGGAATTGCTTGAACCCAGGAGATGGAGGTTGCAGTGAGCTGAGATGGCACCACTTCACTGCAGCCTGGTGACAGAGCAAGACTCCATCTTGAAAGAACAAAAGGAAAGAAAGAAAGAAAGAAAGAAAGAAAGAAAGAAAGAGAGAGAGAGAGAGAGAGAGAGAGAGAGAGGGA
>NW_022437292.1:48894-73894 GCF_009761245.1 Sapajus apella
GGGAAGGAGGGAAGGAAGACTGTAGGCTGGGTGAGGAGGTTCATGCCTGTGATCCCAGCACCCAACACTTTGAGAGGCTGAGGTGGGTGGATTACCTCAGGTCAGGAGTTCAAGACCAGCTTGGCCAACATGATGAAACCCCATGTCTACTAAAAATACAAAAATTACAATCTCAGCTCACTGCAACCTCTGTCCCTTGGGTTCAAGCGATTCTCCTGCCTCAGGCTCCTAAGTAGCTGGAATTAGAGGCACCCGTTACTACACCCAGCTAATTTTTGTATCTTTGGTGGCAATGGGGTTTCAGTATGTTGGCCAGGCTGGTCTTGAACTTTTTTTTTTCTTTTTTTCCCATTTATTTATTTTATTGCATTTTAGGTTTGGGGGTACATGTGAAGAACATGCAAAATTGTTGCATAGGAACACACGTGGCAGTGTGATTTGCTGCCTTCCTCCCCATCACCTACATCTGGCATTTCTCCCCTTGCTATCTCTCCCCAGCTCCCCACCCCCCACCGTCCCTCCCCTTTTTCCCCCCAACTGACCCCAGTGTGTAGTGCTTCCCTCCCTGTGTCCATGTGTTCTTATTGTTCAACACCCGCCTATGAGTGAGAACATGCGGTGTTTGATCTTCTGCTCTTCTGTCAGTTTGCTGAGAATGATGATTTCCAGGTTCATCCACGTCCCTACAAAGGACCCAAACTCATCGTTTTTGATGGCTGCATAATATTCCATGGTGTATATGTGCCACATTTTCCCTATCCAGTCTATCGTCGATGGGCATTTGGGTTGGTTCCAGGTCTTTGCTATTGTAAACAGTGCTGCAATGAACATTTGTGTGCACGTGTCCTTATAGTAGAATGATTTGTAATCCTTTGGATATATACCCAGTAATGGGATTGCTGGGTCAAATGGAATTTCTACTTCTAGGTCCTTGAGGAATTGCCACACTGTCCTCCACAATGGTAGAACTAATTTACACTCCCACCAACAGTGTAAAAGTGTTCCTATTTCTCCACATCCTCTCCAGCATCTGTTGTCTCAAGATTTTTTAATGATCGCCATTCTAACTGGCGTGAGATGGTATCTCAATGTGGTCTTGAACTTTTGAAATCAGGTGATCCACCTGCCTCTTTTACCAGAGTGATAGGATTACAGGTGTGAGCCACCACACCTGGCCTTTTTTTTTTTTCCTAAGACAGGGTCTCACTCTGTTGCTCAAGCTGGAGTGCAGTGGTGTCATCATAACTTACAGCAGCCTTGACCTCCTGGGCTCAAACAATCCTCCCAACTCAGCCTCCTGAGTAGTGGGGAATATACAGGTATGTACTAGATGCTGGCTAATTAATTTCTGAAAATTTTTAGTAGAGATGGGGTCTCACTGTGTTACTCAGGCTGGTCTTGAACTCCTGGGCTCAAGTGGTCCTTCCACCTTGGCATCCCAAATTGCTGGGATTACAGGCATGAGCCATGATGAGCTGCCTTCATTCTGCCCTTTAACAGCTGAGCTACCTTGGGGCAATTACTTCGCCTCTCTATGCCTCTTTCAGGAAAGAGGGTGACAGTCACATGAACTAATGGTGAGTAGGTGAGTGAATATATGAAAGATCTTAGAACAAGCTCCTGGCAGGATGGAGCTGAGGGTCTTGGAAGGGACACTGGGATATGCCTGGCTGCAGCAGAGGAACCTTCTGGGTGCTGGCTGGCTCCACACTTGGAGAGGACCCTTCCCCTTACTCCTCCCAGTCTGAGAGGCTAGCAAGAGTGACCCCCATGTTCCAGAACAGAAAATGGAGGCCCTGGGATAATGTTCCAGGCCCAGGGTCTCACAATAGGTGGCACACAGTGGCCAGCACAGTCCCCTGGGTCCTGGGCCCTATTCCACAGCTGCTCGGCATTCTTTCACCAGTGCCCTCACTCATGCAGCAAGCATTTGTGAGCACCAGATCAGTTTCCTCCTGCCACTGTAACAGATCACTGCAAACCTAGTGGCTGAAAACAACGGAAATATTTGTTTTGTTTTTGTGTCTTTTAGATGGAGTTTCACTTCTGTTGCACAGGCTGGAGTGCAGTGGTGCACTCCAGTGTGGCCTATGGCAACACTCCATCTCCCAGGATCAAGCGATTCTCCTGCTACAACCTCCTGAGTAACTGGGTTTACAGGAATTTGCCCCACATCCCACTAACTTTGTATTTTTAGTAGAGATAGGGTTTGTCCTTGTTGATCATGCTGGTCTCAAACTCCCAGCCTCAGGTGATCAGCCCACCTTTGCCTACCAAAGTGCTGGGATTACAGATGTGAGCCACCGTACCCAGCCATAACAACACAGAATTGTTATCTGACAAGTCTGGAGTACAGGAAAATCAGTCTCACTGGGCTAAAAATCAAGATGTGGGCAGGGTTGCGCCCTCCTGGAGGATCCAGGGGAGAACTCGGTTCCCTCCTTTCCCAGCATCTAGAGGCACCTTCATCCCTTGGCTTGAGGCCCCTTTCTCTACCTTCACAGCTGGCAGTTCAGCCTCTTCCAGTCTCTGACTCTCATCCCCCATCTCCTCTTATTGTTTATTATTTATGTTTTGAGACAGAGTCTCACTCTGTCACCAGGCTGGAGTGTAGTGATCTCACCTCACTACAGCCTCACTTACGATCTCGGCTCAATGCAATGAGACGAGGGCCTGAGAAGGCCTGGGATGGGTTTGGTGATGGAAGAACATTTTCAACCTAGGGTTTGTCTTTTTTTTTTTTATGAGGCAGAGTCTTGCTCAGTTGCCCAGGCTGGAGTGCAGTGGTGTGATCACAGCTCACTGCAACCTCCACGTCCTGGATTTAAGCAATTCCCTTGCCTCAGCCTTCTGAGTAGCTGGGACTACAGACATGCACCACCATGCACTGGTAAATTTTTTGTATTTTAGTAGAGACATGATTTCTTCATGTTTTCCAGGCTCGTCTCAAACTCCTGATCTCAGGTGATCTGCCCACCTTGGCCTCCCAAAGTGCTGGGATTACAGGTGTGAACAACTGTGCCCTGCCTGGCTAATTTTTTAAAATTACTTTTTCTGTAGTGTGGGAGTCTTGCTATGTTGCCCAGGCTGGTCTCCAAATCCTGAGCTCAAGTGATCCTCATGTCTTGGCTTCCCAAAATGCTGGGATTACAGGCGTGAACCACTATGCACAGCCTGCAAGTTGATTTTTTATGAGTATATTGCTTCTCTCCAAGGGCAGATGATGTGACTGGGATAAGGCCTGTGAACAGATAGTAAATGTGGGTTTGGCCTTTGTCAGGAAGTGCTTGTGGAATGCAGGAGACAGGTATCATTTATCTGTCCCATATGCCAGCTGCATATCAAGTACACTGCAGAATCTTAAGACCACCAGCCAGTTTTATTTATTGGATGCTTATTAAGTACTTTATGTCTGTTAAATATCTTCACAGCCAACTTCATGCTAATGATCATTCATCCCTTAGAGAGTAGGGCACTGACAGGGAGCCATGAGTTGTTGAAAGTCCCTCAGCCAGGCCAGATGTGGGTTCACGCTTGTAATCCCAGCACTTTGGGAGGCCAAGGTGGGCAGACCACCTGAGGTCAGGAGTTCAAGACCAGCCCAGCCAACATGGTAAAACCCTGTCTCTACTAGGAAAAGAAAAAAAATTAGCCAAGTGTGGTGGTGATGGGCACCTGTAATTCCAGCTACTCAAGAGGCTAAGGCAGGAGAATCGCTTGAACCTGGGAGGCAGAGGTTGCCCTGAGCCGAGATCATACCACTGCACTCCAGCCTGGGCTACAGAGTGAGACTCTGTCTCAAATAAAAAAAAATAAAAAAGAAAAAGTCCCTCAGCCGAGTTGGTGGCAGAAACTCCCTAGCCTGTGCTGTTGCCATTTAGCCTTGCTGCTGCCTCTTGCTCAAATGTCTTCAGGGGTCACTCCTGCACCATCCCCCTCATTCCAGTCCTCCAGCAACAGTCCTGGGAAGTTAGTGGGCTCCACAATCCTGGGCCCAAGCTCAGGGCAGCTCTCCCAACCTCAAGTGTCTTCTGAAAACCAAGAACTTGCCAGAGCCCATGGAGGGAACATTTGGAAAGTACATTGGCCAGGAAGGAGACCAGATGTGAATGGTGCTTCCTGCCTCCCTCTGCTCCAGAGGGCTGCTCCAGAGGTGGTCAGGATGAGGCTGCCAGATAGACAAGACAGCAGGAGCATTGGGAAAGGGCAGCTCCCCCAGCTTCCTCCCAGTGTGGGGATGTTACTGGGAGTGCAGGCCCATGACCCAAGGATGGGACTTTGGCTTCCTTTCATCACCAAGCCAGCCTGTGACATCATTTCTGCTAGGTGGGTGACTGCAGCTCTGACCTTGCAGCCCAGATCATCTGTCTCATGAAACTTTTAGACTCTGGTCTGAGAATTCCTCCTTTCTTTGTTGTTGTTGTTTGTTTTGTTTTGTTTTTGGGACAGAGTCTTACTCTGTCTCCCAGGCTGGAGCACAGTGGTGCGATCTTGGCTCACTGCAACCTCCACCTCCTGGATTCAAGCAATTCTTCTACCTCAGCCTCCTGTGTAGTAAGGATTGTAGGTGTCCACCACCTAACCCAGCTGAATTTTGTAGTTTTAGTAGAGACAGGTTTCATCATGTTGGTCACAATGGTCTTGAACTCCCTACCTTGTGATCTGCCTGCCTCAGCCTCCCAAAGTGCTGGAATTACAGGCATGAGCCACCGCACCCAGCTAGGATTTGAGGCTTTAGAATGGAGAATAGTCACTACTCCTTGCTTCAGAATCCCAGTTCAGCTTCGTGTGTAATTCCTCATTTGACTGATCATAGACAGATGCAGTTGGAAGACCTGGGATTACTCATGGAAGTCAGGGATGAGAGAGAATGTTGTCACCAAAGCTCCTATAAGTGAGAGGTGGAGCCAGGACCTGTCAGCTAGCTCATTCCCCACCTCACCCTGGCCTGCCTTTGGGTAAGCTGACAGTCTGTGTTCTGAACAGAGGAAACCTTTCTTTCTCAAACTTAGCTTGGAGTTCTTCCCAGAGTGATAAATTTTGGATAGAAAGAGTGACACATTCTTAGGGCCATCTCCCTAGTGAGGTCCTACCTTACTCTTTCAGCTGTAAACCCTGTGGGGCTTCTACAAATCAGCCACAGGTGCACTGCAGGAAGAGCTGAACCTGACAGGTCTCCGACTCCTGACCTAGGTGATCCGCTCGCCTCGGCCTCCCAAAGTGCTGGAATGACAGGCATGAGTCACCTTGCCCAGTCTAGGGATTATTTTCTCTTTTCTTTGGATCCCTGGCAGGGATTGGGGTGCAGAATAAACCCTGAGCCTGCCTCATTGGCTGCCTGCGTTCCAGCGCCAGGTCATTTCTTGTGGAGGACTTTCTGGGAGTCACATGGTCTGGCCGGAGGGCTGGGAACTGGAAAGTAGGCAAGGATTCCAGACAAGGGAAGATCCCAGTGGTAGGGATTGGAGGCTGGCAATGGGTCAGAGACAGAAGTCCATATAGACAAGTTCGAAGTTTCTGCTTATGGCCCAGCATGGTGGCTCACGCCGGTAATCCCAGCATTTTGGCAGGCCAGAGAGGGAGGATCACCTGAGGTCAGGAGTTTGAGACCAGCCTGGCAACAGAGTGAAACTCTGTCTCTAGTAAAATTACAAAAATTAGGGCCAGCCGAGGTGGCTTACACCTGTATCCAGCACTTTGGGAGGCCGAGGCAGGCCGATCACCTGAGGCTGGGAGTTTGAGACCAGACTGACCAACATGGATAAACCTCTTCTCTACTAAAAATACAAAATTAGCCAGTCATGGTGGCAAATGCCTGTAGTCCCAGCTACTTGGGAGGCTGAAGCAGGCGAATCGCTTGAACCTTGGAGGCAGAAGTTGTGGTGAGCCGAGATTGTGCATTGCACTCCAGCCTGGGCAACAAGAGTGAAAATCCATCTCAAAAAATAAATTAGCCTTGGTGTGGTGATGCATGCCTGTAATCCCAGCTACTCGGGAGGCCGAGGCAGAATTGCTTGAACCCGGGAGGTGGAGGTTAAAGTGAGCTTTGATCCCAGCACTACCCTCCAGCCTGGGTGACAGAGTAAGATTCTGTCTCAAAAATAAATAAATAAATAAACAAATACAGTCTGCTTAGATAAGCACTATGTGTCTGGGGCCTGTAAACGGCTCTTTTACCCTTTCTTTAGTATGGAAAGACACTTTCTGATTGTTATGAAAGAAATGTGTGCACCTTGGAGGTGGGTTGTTTGTGTTCATTACCCTCTTGCTTGACATCTAGAGAAGGATACATTGTTGCCTCCAGCCCTGTCCTTCCCATCACCAAAGAGGAGGCTCACCACTGAATGTATCTCTTTGGATTTGGGAGGCAGCGTATGTTTAAGTTGAGTGAGCTTCTTCCAGCCCAGTGGGGGAGGCCCTCAGGCCCTACCTCCATCAACCTGCACTCTGGCGTGGACCCTTCTCTGCTTTTCAGGGGCAGGATGTTTGCATTCTGTGTGTGCACAGCCCAGTCCGTAGTCCATGTTAGGGTATATCTTCTGCAGGTTTTACCCAATGCATGAGGTTACATGTCCACCATGACAGTGTCACACAGAGTAGTTTCACTGCCCCCAAAACCCTCTGTGCACCACCTTTTTATCCTTATGCCCTCTTCTCTCAACCCAGGTAACCACTGATTTTTTATTTATTTTTTGAGACACAGTGTCATTCCTGTTGCCCAGGCTGGAGTGCAGTGGCTCCATCTAGGCTCACTGCAACATCCGCCTCCGCGGTTTAAGCAATTCTCAGCCTCACGAGTAGCTGGTACTACCAGGCTGTGCCACCACGCAGGCTAATTTTGTATTTTTAGTGGAGATAGGGCTTCTCCATGTTGGTCAGGCTGGTCTTGAACTCCCGACCTCCGGTGATCTGCCCACCTTGGTCTCCCAAAGTACCAAAGTGCTGGGATGACAGGCATGACCCACCGCACCCAGCCGCAAGATCTTTAATGTAGACACATCTGCCAAGTCCCTGTTATCCTGTGTGAGAAAACATATTAGGCCTGGCATGGTGGCTTACGCCTGTCATCTCAGCACTTTGGGAGGCCAAGGCGGACAGATCACGAGGTCAAGAGCTCAAGACCATCCTGACCAACATGGTGAAGCCTCCTCCCTACAAAAATGCAAAAGTTAGCTGGGCATGGCAGTGTGCCCCTGTGGTGCCAACTACTAGGGAGGCTGAGGCAGGAAAATTGCTTGAGCCCAGGAGGAGGAGACTCCAGTGAACTGACATTTCACCACTACACTCAAGCCTGGGCAACAGAGCAAGACTCCATCTCAAAGAAAAAGAAAAGAAAAATAAAACATATTCACAGATTCTGGGATTAGGACACAGGAATCTATGGTGGCTGTGACTCTTCCAACCACACAGCCTATGTACAAGGCTTGCCTGTTCTCGGGTTTCGTGTAAATGGAATCACACTGCCTGTCTTCTTGTGGAAGGCTTATTTCACTCGGGGTAGTTTCTGTGAGTCATCCATGATGGCACTTAGCAGTTCCTTTTTCTTGCTGAGTGGTAATTCATGGTATGAATGGATTCCAGTTTGTTTATCCACTCGCTGGTGGTGGAATGCCTAAGATGTTTCCAGGTTTTTACTTTTTACTCTGATGAGAAGATGAGAAGAGCTGCTCTGAACGTTTATTTATTTATTTATTTATTTATTTATTTTTTGAGATGGAATCTCACTCTGTCACCCAGGCTGGAGTACAGTGGTACAGTCTTGGCTCACTGCAACCTCCCCCTCCTGGGTTCAAGCAATTCCCATGCCTCAGCTTCCTGAGTAGCTGAGATTATGGGAATGCGCCACCACACCCAGCTGATTTTGAATTTCTAATAGAGACAGGGTTTCACCATGTTGGCCAGGCTGGTCTTGAACTCCTGACCTCAGGTAATCTGCACACCTTGGCCTCCCAAAGTACTGAGATTTCAGGCATGAGCCACCACACCCAGACAGGTAAGTTTTAAATGATTAATGACTTCAATGTGTTGTGACTTTTTTCTGTCCCAAGAGCTTATAAGCAAACCCCTTTAGAATATCTGAAACATATTTTGGCAGGTGTGTGAGACCACACCAATCTCACATGTGTGTGACTTTTGAGTCACTCGGGACCTGGTGATTGGAAGGACCCTGTGGTCGAAGGGTCCCACACTTGGTTCAATGCTGGGTCATTGTCTTGAAATCCTTAAACAGTTTTGAAAAAAAAAAGCCCCGTGTTTTCTCTCTCTCTCTCTCTCTCTCTCTTTTTTATTATTAGTATTTTTTGAGATGGAGTCTCACTGTTTTACCCATGCTGAAGTGCAGTGGTGTGATCTTGGCTCATTGCAACCTCCGCCTCCCAGGTCCAAGTGATTCTCCAGCCTCAGCCTCCCACATAACTGGGACTACAGGTGCCCACCACCACTCCTGGGTAATTTTTGTATTTTTAGTAGAGATGGGGTTTTTCCACGTTGGCCAGGCTGGTCTCGAACTTCTGGCCTAAGGTGATCCACCTGCCTTGGACTCCCAAAGTGTTAAGATTACAGGTGTGAGCCATTGCACTCAGCCAGTGATTTCATGTTCTCCTGAGCCCTGCAAAGTACGTGGCTGGTCCTGGTATGAGACCCTTTTTTGAGCCCCTGCAGAGCCTCTAGACCTCACCCACTCTCGGGCTAGCTCCGTCGGGTGTGGACAGATGTCACACAGGTGTGAGCTCTGCACAGGGGTGTAGGGTTCCTCCCTGCACAGGGGTGGCCACAGCCAGGAAGTGCCGAGGTGAGCCTGTGGCTAGGGAGGAGCCAGTGAGTCAGCCGCCTCCTGCCTACTGGGCCCTGAGATGCCACTTCTTTTGACATGCTGGGACAAGGGCACCTGTATGAAGCCAAGGATGAGGCAGGTAGGGACACACCCTCTTACGGGCCTGCAATCACTTCCTGCCCCACTGTTGCTTTTTAATTTTTTTTAGATGGAGTCCCGCTGTCACCCAGGCTAGAGTCCAAAGGCGTGATCTCAGCTCACTGCAGCATCCGACTCCCAGGTTCAAGTGATTGTCATCTCAGCCTCCCTAGTACCTGGGAATACAGGAGACCACCACCACACCTAGCTAATTTTTTAAATTTATTTATCTAATTTTTAGTAGAGATAGCATTTCCCCATGTTGGCCAGGCTGGTCTTGAACTCCTGACCTCAGGTGATCCACCTGCCTCACCTTCCCAAAGTGCTGGTATGACAGGTGTCAGCCACGGTGCTCAGCCTTGCTTCATTGCCCTTATCCCTTCCTCTTGTACAGAGATTTGGACTGCACTCCCCCAGAACACAACAGGACATCAATCTTCTGTGCCAGACTCTGCCTCTGGGGAACCCAAGTGGTGGTGGGCTGAAGAATGGCCCCCAAAGATGTCCTTGTTCTAATTCCCCAAATACAGGAGTATGTCACCTTCCATGTCAAAGGAGACTCTGCAGGCATGAGTGAGTGAGGGTCTCTGAAATGGGAGGGTGTCCTGGATGATCTGGGGGTCCACTGTCCTCACAGTGTTCTTCATAAGAGAGACCAGAAGAGGCTGCGCTGACTGGCTGTGAAGGTGGGGGAAGGGGCCCCGAGCCAAGAAATGTGGGGACTTTGATGCTGGGAAAAACGAGGAGCTGGATTCTTTTGTTTTGTTTTGTTTTTTAATTAAAGACCGGCGGTGGTTCATGCCCATAATCCCAGTACTTTGGTAGGCTGAGGCCGGGAGATCACCTGAGGTCAGGAGTTTAGGACAAACCTGGCCAGCATGGAGAAACCCCATCTCTACTGAAGATACAAAAATTAGCTGGGCATGGTGGCACAGGCCGATAATCCCAGCTAGTCAGGAGGCTGGGGCAAGAGAATCACTTGAACCAGGGAAGCAGAAGTTGCAGTGAGGCGAGAACATGCCACTGCACTCCAGCCTGGACAAGAAGAGCAAAACTCCATCCCCAAAAATTAAATTAAATTAGTTTAATTTAATTTGATTAAGTCCAGGATACACAAGCAGGATGTGCAGGTTTGTTACATAGGCAAACGTGTGCCACGGTGGTTTGCCGCACCTATCATCCCGTCACCTAGGTATTACCCACATGTTGCTAGGCATGGTTGCTGATGCCTGTAATCTCAGCAATTTGGGAGGCTAAGGTGGGAGGATCACTTGAGCCCAGGAGTTAGAGCACAGCCTGGGCAACACAGCGAGACTCCATGTCTACAAAACATTTTAAAAATTAACTGTGTCTGGTGGTGTTTTCCTATGGTCCCAGCTACTTGGGAGGCAGAGGTTGGAGGATCGCCTGAACACGGGAGATCGAGGTTGTAGTGGGCTGTGACAGAATCACTGCACTCCAGTCCAGGCGACAGGGCCAGACCCTGTCTCAAAGAAAAAAAGAAAAGAAAAAAGAAAAGAAACAAAAAGTATGAATAGGCATTTTCCATGTGAGGAAATACAAATGTGTAACAATTCTAGGAACAGGTACACACACATAAGCTCGAATGCACACACACATGCAAGTGTGTGTTTAGAAATAAACGTGTTCAGAAGGCACTTCATTGAAAGACAATGTGCAAAAGTAGCAAAACTCAGAAATAATCTAAATGTCCATCAATAGTATATACTTTTTTCTTTTCTGAGATGGAATCTCACTCTGTCATCCAGGCTGGAGTGCACTGGTATAATCTTGGCTCACAGCAACCTCAGCCTCCTGGGTTCAAGCCATTCTCCTGCCTCAGTATCCTGAGTAGCTGGGATTACAGGTGCCTGCCACCACACCTGGCAAATTTTTATTTTCTTGGAGAACAAGTCTCACTCTGTTGCCCAGGCTGGAGTATAGTGGTGCTATCTCGGTTCACTGCAACCTCCGCCTCCCATGCTCAAGCAATTCTCGTGCCTCAGTCTCTCCATTAGCTGGGATTATAGTTGCATGCCACCAAGCATAAATCATTTTTGTATTTTTAATAGAGACAGGGTTTCACTATGTTGGCCAGACTGACTTCAGGTGATCCTCCTACCTCTGCCACCCAAAGCGCTGGGAATATAAGCGTGAGCCACCGTGCCCCAGTAACTATATAAATTAAATTACTCAGTGGGGCACGGTGGCTCACGCCTGTAATCCCAGCACTTTGGGAGGTTGAGGCAGGTGGATTACCTGAGGTTGGAAGTTCAAGACCAGCGTGACCAACAAGGAGAAACCCCATATCTACTAAAAATATAAAACTAGCTGGGCATGGTGGCACATGCCTATAATCCCAGCTACTCGGGAGGCTGAGGCAGGACAATTGCTTGAGCCCAAGAGGCAGAGGTTAAAGTGAGCTGAGATCCCACCACTACCCTCCAGCCTGGGTGACAGAGTGATACTCTGTCTCAAAAATAAATAAATAATAAATAAATACAGTCTCTGCTTAGATAAGCACTATATGTCTACTGCTTATAAACGGCTCTTTTACCCTTTCTTTAGCATGGAAAGACACTTTCTAATTGTTATGAATGAAATGTGTGCGCCCTGAAGGCTGGTTGTTGGTGTTCATTACCCTCTTGCTTGACATCAAGAGAAGGATACATTGTTGCCTCTGGCCCTTTACTTCCTATCATCTAAGAGGAGGCACGCCACTGAATGTATCTCTTTGGATTTGGGAGGCAGCATATGTTTAAGTTGAGTGAGCTTCTTCTGTCTTAAAAAAATTGCTCTGGAATTGTTAAAATGCACTGACTTTTAAAAATATATATATTGTTTTTATATCTTTTTTGTTTTTCTTCATAAAAATGCACTGATTTAGCAAGCTGTGGATCCTAGGAACTTAAGTGAGAAAAGAAAACAAAAGCTAAGCCAGCATCAGAGCAATCTGTGTTGAGGGAGTCCAGTTTTGGAAAACAAATTGCAGATGTGGATACAAAGTAGTGCTGATCTTCATTAGCGAGCCCTGCCGTCTGGCTGAAAATTCTGGCCAGTTCTGGCTGCACCACTTTCTAGCTGTGGGCTCGAGGGGGAGTCGCTTACCTTCTCTGTACCCGATTATCCATCTGCACACTCAGTGCATATGACCATAACACTTACCTCACAGCAGTTCCAGGAGGCTCAGATGACACAATCCGGGGAAATTAACCATTAATACTACTTACTGCCACTGCTTTCTTCTGATGCCAACGTTTGCACATGCCTAGAAGTTTGAAGGATTGGCCTCAGCTGTGAATGAATGGTGGCTGCAGGTGCCAAGAATGGGTCTGAGGAAGGAGCATGGAGGGATATTTTATTTTCTTTTTTTGAGATGGAGTTTCACTCATCTCAGGATGGAGTGCAATGGTGTAATCTCGGCTCACTGCAACCTCCATCTCCCGGTTTCAAGCAATTCTCCTGCCTCAGCCTCCCGAGTAGCTGGGATTACTGGTGTGCACCACCACACCCAGCTAATTTTTGTATTTTTAGTAGAGAGAAGGTTTCTCCATGTTGGCCAGGCTGGTCTTGAACTTCTGACCTCAAGTGATCCGCTTGTCTTGGCCTTCCAAAGTGCTGGGATTATAGGAATGACCCATGAGGCATGGTTAGAGATATTCGTTTTTGTTTTTTACTTGCAAAGAAAAAAGAGGTGAAAATAAGGATGACTTTTTTTTTTTGATGAACTTTTGTCTTGTCACCCAGGCTGGAGTGTAGTGGCACGATCTCCACCTCCCGGTTCAATCAATGCTCCTGCCTCAGCCTCCTGAGTAGCTGGGATTACAGGCATGTGCCACCATGCTTGGCTAATTTTTGTATTTTTAGTAAAGATGGGGTTTTATCATATTGGCCAGGCTGGTCTGAAACTCCTGACCTTGTGATCCACCTGCCTCAGCCTCCCAAAGTGCTGGGATTACAGGCATGAACCACTGCACCTGGCCTAAAGATGACTTTTAAATACTGTATTATTTTATGTAACTTTTGTAGTTATTATATTTTGTTTTGGGGACCAGGAAAAGGAGTGGTAAACCTATTTGGCTTATTTCCCATATCTTTTTTCTGTGCAAACAAAAACAACAAATGGGCCAGGCACGGTGGCTCATGCCTGTAATCCCAGCTCTTAGGGAGGCAGAGACGGGAGGATAGCTTGACCCCAGGAGTTTGAGACCTCCCTGGGCAATACAGTAAGACCCCATTCCCCACAGAAAGGGAAAAAAACAGATTAAAAAAAGAAAGTGTAGGCCAGGCACGGTTGTTCATGCCTGTAATCTCAGCACTTTGGGAAGCTGAGGTAGGTGGATCACAAGGTCAGGAGTTTGAGACCAGCCTGGCCAATATGGTGAAACCCTGTCTTTACTAAAATACAAAAAGATTAGCCTGGTGTGGTTGCACATGCCTGTAATCTCAGCTACTCAGGAGGCTGAGGCAGGAGAATTGCTTGAACCCAGGAGGCAGAGGTTGCAGTGAGTCAAGATTGCACCACTGCATTCCAGCTTGGGCAACAGAGTGAGACTCCATCTCAAAAAAGCAAAAAAGTATAGAAATGAAAACCAACCAGGTGCTAGTAACATGTATGATTTTGCATGTAGGTTTTTCAATGACTACATTATTAGATTGGTGCAAAAGCAATTGTGGTTTTGCTATTAAAAAGTGAAAACCACAGTTATTTTTGCACCAACCTCATAAACACCTTCCATGTCCTTAAAAACCAGTCATGATGGATAAATACAAATTGGTCTGTCCATAAAAAGGAATATTGCTCAGCCATCTAAAGGAATGAGGCCCTGACACAGGCTACACCCTGGATGAACTCTGAGGACCTCACAGTCAGAGACAGATACCAGATATAAAGGGCCACACAGTTCATGATCCCATTTATGTGAACTGCAAAGGACAGGCTAGTCCACAGAGACAGGAAAGGGATTGATGGTGGCCTGTGACTAGGGAGGGGTGGGGAGTGACTGCTGATGGGATGGGATTTCTTTGTGGTGATGACTGTTCTGGAATTACATAGAGGGGATGGTTGTACAACTCCTAAATTTTACGTGTTATTTTATTTTATTCTGAGATGGAGTCTCGCTCTGTTGCCCAGGCTGGAGTACAGTGGCGTGATCTTGGCTCACTGCAACCTCTGCCTCCCAGGTTCAAGCAATTCTTCTGCCTCAACCTCCTTAGTAGCTGGGATTACAGACACATAACACAATGCCCAGCTAATTTTTATATTTTTTGTAGAGATAGGGATTCACCATGTTGGCCAGGCTGGTGTTGAATTCTTGACCTCAGGTGATCTGCCTGCCTCAGCCTCCCAAAGTGCTGGGATTACAAGCATGAGCCACTGTGCCTGACCTAAATTTTACATTTCATTTATTTAGAGACAGAGTGTCACTCTGTTTCCCAGGCTGGGGTACAGTGGTGTGATCTCAGCTTACTGCAACTTCACCTGCCAGTTTCAAGCAATTCTCCTGCCTCAGCCTCCTGAGTAGCTGGAATTACAGGTGTGCACAACCACACCTGGCTAATTTTTGTATTTTTAGTAGAGATGGGGTTTCACCATGTCGGCCAAGCTGGTTTCAAACTCCTGACCTTCTGATCTGCCCACCTCAACCTCCCAGTACTGGGACTTCAGGTGTGAGCCACTGCACCTGGCCTAAATTTTACATTCTAAAGGGCAACTTTTATGATATGTGAATTACTCCTCACCTTTAAAAATCATAAATATTGTGAAGGCTACAAATATATAAGTGTGTGACTGTATCATAACAAGGAATTAACCACTGTGGTTAGATATTACCTGCATTTCAGATTCTCCGAAATGAATATACCCTTGGGAAACATTGCTAAAGCATTTTCTTTCTTTTTTTTTTTTTTTTTTTGAGATTGAGTCTCACTCTGTCGCCCTGGCTGGAGTGCAGTGGCGCAATCTTGGCTCACTGCAACCTCTGTCTCCTGGGTTCAAGCAATTCTCCTGCCTCAGCCTCCCAAGTAGCTGGGATTACAGGTGTGCATCACCATGCCTGGCAAATTTTTGTGTTTTTTAGTAGAGTTGGGGTTTCACCATGCTGTTCAGGCTGGTCTCAAACTCCTGAACTTGTGATCCACCTGCCTCATCCTCCCAAAGTGCTGGGATTACAGGCGTGAGCCAGCTTGCCTGGCCTTTCTTTTTTGTTGTTGTTGTTTTTTAATAGAGACAGGGTCTTGCTCTCTTGGCCACACTGGAGTGCAGTGGTGCAATCATGGCTGACTGCAGCCTGCAACACCTGGGCTCAAGCAATCATCTCACCGCAGTCTTGCCAGTAGCTGGGACTACAGGTGCTCACTAATATGCCTGGCTAATTTTAAAATTTTTGTAGAGACAGGGTCTCGCTGTGTTCCCAGGCTGATCTCAAACTCCTGGGTTCATGCAATCCTCTTGTCTCGGCCTTCCAACATGCTGGAACAGCTGGCATGAGCCACCATGCCCACCTGCCAAAGCACTTTCTAGGAAGGTTGTACCACTTAGAGGTCCTCTGGCAGCATGTGACAGCTTGTCTTTTCTGTGTTTAGGCCAGCATAGAGCCCAAAAGCTTTTCTTAATCTTTCTTTTTGTTTTGTTTTGTTTTTGAGAGTCAGTTTCACTCTCGTCGCCCAGGCTGGAGTGCAGTGGTGCAATCTGAGCTCACTGCAACCTCCGCCTCCCGGGTTCAAGCAATTCTCCTGCCTCAGCCTCCCAAGTAGCTGGAAGGCCATGACCACACCCAACTAATTTTTGTATTTTTAATAGAGATGGGGGTTTTCCATGTTGGTCAGGCTTGTCTCGAGCTGTTGATCTCAGGTGATCCATCCTCATCGGCCTCCCAAAGTGCTGGGATTACAGGCATGATCCACCACACCTAACCAGTTTTTCTTAATCTTAATGAGAAAAAAGAAAAGTTTTGTCATCAGAATAAAAGATCAGTAAACACTTTTTCCTATATTCTCTGTGCATATCCCAGGTGCATTTGTCTATTGGGATGTGAGTGTTTTTCTTCCTTTTATTTATCTTTTTGTTGAGGTGGGGTCTTGCTCTGTTGTCCAGGCTGGAGTGCAGTGGTGCAATCATAGCTCACTGCAGCACTGACCACCCAGGGTTAGGTGATCCTCCTGCCTCAGCCTCCTGAGTAGCTGTGATTACAGGTGCACACCACCATGCCTGGCTAATTTTTGTATTTTTTGTAGAGATGGGGTTTTGTGGTGTTGCCCAGGCTGGTCTCAAACTCCTAGCCTCAAGAAATCTACCTGCTTCGGCCTCCCAAAGTGCCGGGATTACAGGCATGAGTCACTGTGCCCAGGCTTCCTCCTAAATTTTTTTTTTTTTGAGATGGAGTCTCGATCTGTTGCCCAGGCTGGGGTGCAGTGGTGTGATCTTGACTTACTGCAGCCATTCCTTCTGAGTTCAAGTGATCCTCCTGCCTCAGCCTCCTGAGTAGCTGGGATTATAGGTGAATGCCACCATGCCTGGCAGTGACTCTGACCAGCAAGAGGTCGTTCCTGTTATGTTGCTCACAGTAGCTCATGAGGTCAGATGCCACTTTGGAGACCTGTGTTTGGGCACAAGGAGGAGAGAGAGGTGATAAGAAGAGGCTGGCACATTGGGGCTCACAGCAGCACCATCCCCAACAGCTGCAGGCAGAAACAGCCCAGGAGCCCATGGACGGGGACGTGGGCAAACAATGTGGCCCAGGTACACCCTGGAATATTAATCAGCCATGAAAAGAAGCACAGCTCTGACATAGGCCACAACATGGATGCATCTTAAAGACCTCAAGCTCAGCGAGAGATGCTAGACACAGGAGGTCATGCAGTGCATGATCCCATTTCTTTCTTTTTTTTTTTTTTTGAGAGAAGTCTCACTGTCATCCAGGCTGGAGTGCAGTGGTGTGATCTCAACCCACTGCAACCTCCACCTCCCAGGTTCAAGTGATTCTCCTGCCTCAGCCTCCCAAGTAGCTGAAATTACAGGCATGCACCACAACTACCCAGCTAATTTTTGTATTTTTACTAGAGATGGGGTTTCTCCACATTGGTCAGGCTGGTCTTGAACTTCTGAACTCAGGTGATCCTCCCACCTCAGCCTCCCAAAGTGCTGGGATTACAAGTGTGAACCACAGCGACCTGCCAGTGGTCCCATTTCTATGAATTGCCCAGGGCAGGCCCAACCACAGAGACAGGAAGGGGATGCATGGGTGCTGGGGCCTGGGGAGGGGATGGGGCATGATGGCTGAGGGGGACAGTGTTTCCTTGTGGGGTAATGGAATGTCCTGGAATAAATGTGGTTGAGTGCACAACATTGTGAATGTATTAAATATCGCTAGTGGTAAACATATGTGTCTTGGCGGGGGTATTTGGTGGCTTATGTCTGTCATCCCGACATTTTGGGAGGCTGATGCTGGAGGATTGCTTGAGTCCAGGGGTTTGGACCATCCTAGGCAACATAGTGAGGCCCTATCTCTACAAAAAATACAAAAACGAGTCAGGCATAGTGATGCACGCCTGCAGTCCCAGCTACTTGGGGGGCTGAGGTTAGAGGATTACTTGAGGCTGGGAGATTGAGGCTGCAGTGAGCCAAGATTACATTACTACACTCCAGCCTGGGTGATAGAGTGAGACACTGTCTCAATTAAGACAAATAGGTAAATAGGGCTGGGCACAGTGGCTCACATCTATAATCCCAGCACGTTGGGAAGTCAAGAGTTCAAGACCAGCCTGGCCAACATGATGAAACTCCGTCTCTACTAAAAACACAAAAATTAGCCAGGCGTGGTGGCGTATGCCTATAATCCCAGTTACTTGGGAGGCTGAGGCAGGAGAATCACTTGAACCCAGGAGGTGGAAGTTGCAGTGAGCCAAGACTGCACCATTGCACTCCAGACTGGGTGAAAGAGCTAGACATCATTTTTTAAAAAAAAGAAAAATAGGTAAATTAGATAAATAAATTGATATATGTATTTTCTCAAAATTTTAAAAAGATTTTTTTCCTTTTTTTTTTTTGAGACAGAGTCTCCCTCTGTCCCTTAGGCTGGGCGGAGTGCAGTGATGCCATCTCAGCTTACTGCAACCTCCACCTCCTAAGTTCAAGTGATTCCTCCTCTTCCCAAGTAGCTGGGTCTATAGGTGCACACCACCATACCCAGCTAATTTTTGTATTTTTAGTAGAGACGGGTTTCACTGTGTTAGCCAGGATAGTCTCGATCTCCTGACCTTGTGATCGGCCTGCCTTTTCCTCCCAAAGTGCTGGGATTACAGGTGTGAGCCATTGTGCCTGGCCGAAAAGGATTTTTAAAAGAAGAAAAGACTGGGCTTCCTTCAGCAGGTTTTGAACGAAAAGGGTCAGGAACAGATGGATCCTGCTTTTGGAGTCCAAGATCTCATTCTCACCTCGAGGAAGGAAGGCCCTGATAGGAAAACACTGTCTGAACAACTGCCGAGTTTGAGGGAGGGTTCACAGTGGCATCAGCCAGAAGGCTGGACCCAATGAGGACTAGGTAAGCTTCCATCTTTCTCTTGCAGCCTGGACTCCTGGGGACTCCAACCCCTCACCGAGGGTCTGACATTTCTGGTCACAGGAAGGACACTCTGCTCCGGGCTGCTGCTGGCCCGCCCCAGGCCACGTGCCCACCCATCTCTCCTGCCCATGCCTTTAGGAGGACCGCTGCTGCTCCCTGCTTGGCTCACCCCAGCAGGGCTAGGGCTGGATTGTCAGGTGTCCTGGGTCAGGCTAAGTGGGGACATGTCTGTCCACCCCTGGATCTCATTCAGTGGTGGTAATCGTGTCTCTGTGGGACTCAGCGATCTTTCTTGGCCTGGCTTTCTCTCCTGGAAGGCAAGATGTAGTCACAGGGGGAGGCTTAGATGCGGCAGGGGAGAGGCAATGATCTGAGAAGGATTGCAGTGTCACCTCATGGAGGTGCCTCTGTGGTCTGTTTCCTTGTTTGTTTGTTTGAGATGGAGTTTTCTTCTTCTTGTTGCCCAGGCTGGAGTGCAATGGTGCGATCTCACCATCTCGGCTCACCACAACCTTTGCCTTCCAGGTTCAAGCAAGTCTCCTGCCTCAGCCTCCCAAGTAGCTGGCATTACAGGAATGCACCACCATGCCCGGCTAATTTTTTGTGTTTTTAGTAGAGAGACAGGGTTTCTCCATGTTGGTCAGGCTAGTCTTGAACTCCCGACCTCAGGTGATCCTGCCCGCCTCGTCCTCCCAAAGTGCTGGGATTACAGGCTTGAGTCACTGTGCCTGGCCCATCTGTTTGTTTTTGTGACAGGGTCTTGCTTTGTCCCCAGGCTGGAGTGCAGTGGTTCAATCATAGCTCACTGCAGCCTCCACCTCCTGGGCTCAATTGATTCTCCCACCTTAGCCTCCCAGTAGCTGGGACTACAGGAGTGAGCTACTGCAACTAGCTATAATTTTTATTTTTATTATTTATTTATTTATTTGTGATGGAGTCTCACTCTGTCGCCCAGGCTGGAGTGCAATGGCACAATCTTGCCTCACTGCAACCTCTGCCCCCCAGGGTCAAGTGATTCTCCCACCTCAGCCTCCCAAGTAGCTGGGATTATAGGCACCCACCACCACGCCAGGTAATTTTTGTATTTTTAGCAGAGGCAGGGTTTCACCATGTTGGCCAGGCTGATCTTGAACTCCTGACCTCAGGTGGCCCACCGGCCTAGGCCTCCCAATGGGCTAGGATTACAGGTGTGAGCCATGGCACCTCGCCTGGCCATAATTTTTAGAATGATTTTCTTATACAGATGAGGGTCTCATTATGTTGCCCAGGCTGGTCTCAAACTCCTGGGCTCAGGCAATCCTCCTGCCAAGGCCTCCAAAATTGCTGTAGTCATAGGTGTTAGTTGCCTCAGCTGGCCAGTACCTCTGCACCCCAGATCCTCTGTTCTCCTTTGGACTCCAAGGATGACTGGGACCCTGGGTCCGTCAAATGGCCAGGAGCCTGTGGGACAGCTTTGGGGTGTTGTCCAGCTGGGCAGCCAGGGGATGCTTATACCCATGAAGCCAGCCCACCAGCTACAACCTGTTGTGTCTTGAGTCTGGCCTGCTGTCTAGACTTCTATTTGGGAAGTGGCCCTCTGGGATGATGGAAATAGCCTCTAGACCCTGAAAATAGCTGGTGTTGTGGATCCAGTACATGGCACCCTGGCACCACACCCTGTGCTCATGGTGCTGGGCTGGTGAGCCCTGAGATCATCCTGCTGAAGTTCTGTGGCTCTAGTTGCCATGCTGGAGCTGGGAATATAAAACCTCCGGTGGGACTGGAAGCAGGGACAAGTCAAATCTTATCTCCCCTGAGGCCCGACATTCCAAGAGGTGGTGGGGGCAACTTCTCAGCATCAAACAGGGTGAGATGAGTCACCACCCTCCTCCAGGGCTGGGGCTGGCACTGATTAACAAAAGGAAAACCACTTCAACCGGGACTTACTTTCTTCAACCGAAGGAATGCTTTGCATGTTCAGGTCTGTCCTCAGCAGTCAGTTTCTGGAATGTTCAGACACCTCGTGGGAGGCAGACCCCTCCCCTCCTGGCTGGATCTGTGCTGGCCGGCAGAATGATGGGGTCTGGGAGGGCCCCAAGCTGCTCTGGAGGAAGGCTCACTGGCCCATCAAAACTGTTTCTGACTCCTGCACCACCTGGCCAGAAGGGACGAGTCTGTCTGCCCCAAGGGCTGGGCACCCCTTCCCATGGCCAGTAATGACAAGCTTGTGACGGGTGCTGGGGAATTGAGGTCTGAATGGATATGTGGTTGATGGCTGATTTTATGGGTGCACTGGGGCGGGCCATGGTGCCCCAGTGCTTGGTTAATTTTTTTCTAGATATTTTTCTGAAGGTTGTTTTTTCTTTCCTTTTTTTTTTCTTTTTTGAGATAGATTCTCACTCTGTCCCCAGGCTGGAGTGCAGTGGCACCATCTTGGCTCAGCAACCTCTATCTCCCAGGTACAAGTGATTCTTCTGCCTCAGCCTCCCAAAGTGCTGGGATTACAAATGTGAGCCACTGTGCCTGACCCGTTTTTTTCTTTTGTAGAGATGGAGTCTTGCTATGTTGTCCAGGCTGGAATTGAACTGCTGACCTCAAGTGATCCTCATGCCTTAGCCTCCCAAAGTGCTGGGATTACAGGCGTGAGCCATTGTGCCTGTCATGCAAAAAGTTTTTTTTTAATTTAATTTTATTTTAGATGTGATTCACATTTAAATCCATAGACTTCGAGCACAGCAGGTGACCCTCTGGATTGCAGGTGCCCTCATCTAATCAGTTGAAGGCCTTAAGAGAAAAAGGCTGGGGTCCTTCCGGGAGGAGGAAACTCTGCCTCCAGGTGGCCTTGGAGTTTAAGCCACAGCACCAGCTCTTCCCTGGGTCTCCAACCTGCTGGCCTGCCCTGCAGATTTCAGAACTTGACTTAAAATAAATCTCTCTGGGTTAGGCATGGTGGCTCATGCCTGTAATTCCAGCACCTTGGGAGGCATACAGATCACTTGAGGTCAGGAGTTTGAGACCAGTCTGGCCAACATGGTGAAACCCATGTCTACTAAAAATACAAAAAATTGACCTGGTGTTGGGAGTGATCCCAGCTACTGGGAAGGCTGAGACAGGAGAATCGCTTGAATCTGGCAGGTGAAGGTGGCAATGAGATGAGATCATGCCACTGCACTCCTGCTTGGTGACAGAGCAAGACTCTGTCTCAAAGAAAAAAAAAGCAACTGTCTATACACAGACACAAACACATACACACACACTCTATTGGGTCTGTTTCTCCAACTAACACATGGGTTGCTGGAGCAAAGCTAATCTAGAATCTTAGTAAAACCACCCGGTCTTCCACACTGAGACACCCAGGTCCATGTGTGGCCACCTGCAAGCTGTGTTCTGGGGCAGGAAACAGCCCCTTGGAGGAGCCCTGAGGTTCCTGTAAAGTGGACCCAGGCCTGGGGAGCAGGTGCATTCAAAAACTACCAAGCACCATTCTCCTGTACGAACCCTAGGGGGCCTATCCTTCCAGAGTTTCCACCAGAAAGGGGGACACCTGGGAGCCCCGGGTGTCACAAGTGTGGGCTTAAAATTCACCAGCATAAACACAATGTGGCCCATCCATGTGCTGGAACATGACTCAGCTGGGAAAAGGAGCGAGGCTCTGATGGACACAGCACGAATGCACCTTGAGGATGTCCCACTCCATGAGGGAAGCCAGACACAAAAGGCCACAGAGAGTGTGATCCGTTTTTTTCCTTTTTTTTTTTTTTTTTTTTTTTTTTGAGATGGTGTCTCACTCTGTTGCGCAGGCTGAAGTACAGTGACTTGCTCTTGGCTCACTGCAACCTCTGCCTCCTGGGTTCAAGTGATTCTCCTGCCTCAGCTTCTTGAGTAGCTGGGAATACAGGCATGAGCCACCATACCTGGATAATTTTTTGTATATTGAGTAGAGACAAGATTTCACCATGTTGGCCAGGGTGGTCTTGAACTCCTGACCTCAGGTGATCCACCTGCCTTGGCCTCTCAAAGCCTTGGGATTACAGGAGTAAGTCATTGTGCCCAGCTTCAAGTGTGATCTTTGTAAAAAACTTCAAACAACACAGAAGTGAAAAAAGTAGAGAGGACACTCTCTCTGCCCTCACCTGGGACTGTGTCTCTGTCTCTCAGTTTTATTCACATCTGTCATAGCCAAGGAGCTGGACACAGTGATGCAGATGAGGGAGACAAAGCGCTCCTCTCACGATGATCCATGGGGCTCAGTACAGTTACAAAGCACATTACATTGCTGCACAAACCCACAAGTTACACATTAGATCAGCTGACTCTTTCTGCAGAGGAAATGGAGACTCAGAGAGGTTGAGGGAGGGCCCCATGTTCACACAGCAAGAGGCAGAGCTGTGGTGTAAACTGCCCTCCTGCCATGCCTCCTACTCACTATTTGCTGGGCACCCATGGGCTTCTCCCCACCTCTTCTTTGCGCCCGCTATGCTTATGTAGATGCGTTTGATCCCGGCTTTGATACACAGCTGTTCCACCAGCTTCCAGCCTGGGCTGTGTTGTCAGTGGCTGACATTGTCTGCCATCAGCTCTGGGCCCCGTCATCCAGAGAGCTGTGGGGAAAGCAGAGGGGCATGGGTCAAAGCCCAGCTCAGGCCTGTTTTTGGTTTTTAGGACACAAAGAAGTATAACCTTCCAGGTTGCAAAAATTTTAAAACCTTTTTAATTATAAAACCCATAAGCAACCATTGTTGAGAAAATCAGTAAAATATAGAAAAGAAAAAAAACTAAAGTGTCGCATGATTTCTCCACTTAAAATCATCACTGTTGACATGATGGCTATTTTCTACCACTATATATTTTCTCCTTGCTAGTAAAATACATAGCCCTTATACATATGTTTAAATAGTTGAGGTCGCTGGGCACAGTGGCACATGTCTGTAGTCCCAGCTATTCGGGAGGCTGAGGTGGAAGGATCACTTGAGCCCAGGAGTTCTGGGCTGTAGTGTGCTATGCCCATCAGGTGCTTGAACTAAGTTCAGCATCAATATGGTGACTTCCCAGGAGCGGGGAACCACCAGGTTGCCTAAGGAGGGGTGAACTGGTCCAGTTTGGAAGCAGAGCAGGTCAAAACCCCCATTCTGATCAGTAGTGGGATCGTGCCTGTGAATAGCCACTTCACACCAGCCTGGGCAACACAGCAAGACCCCATCTCGGAAAAAAAAAATTTAAAACATTAAATAGTTGAGGCCATATTCTATATAGTTTTATATTCTATAAATATATTTATATATGATATATATCATATGTTATATATCAAACATAATTTATACATAAATATATATTTATACAGTTAAGTGTAAATATATATTTATATATTTGATAGAAATGATATATATTTGATAGAAATGATACATATTTGATATATATAATATATATATATATATATGTGTATTTTTATATATTATATATTTTGTGCCACCAAGCCTTGGCTCCACCTTCCCGACTCTGGGCATGTCCACTTTGCCTCTGGGTGGGTGTACACCGAGCTGGCACTGGTTTTACTCTGAGCACGGTGCCTGGCATGTGGTCAAGCCATCACACTCCTCCTTGAGAGTTTGCAGCAGGAGTTTATGAAGAGATGAAGGCCTTAGGCCAGGCCCTCTGAAGAAGGGAGGACCATGCAGACTCTCCAATGACCTGCCTCAGTCCTGGGGCAGGGGTGCTTGCCCTCCAGGGGACACTGGGTAATGCCTAAGACATCTGTGGCTGTTATAATTGGGGGAGCTCCTGGCATGGAGTGGGTTGGGTGGAGGTCAGGGAGGTTGCCCAACTCCCTGCAGTGCCCAGGATGGCCTCACGGCAGGCAAGGGTCTGACACAGATGTCCACAGTACCCAGGGGAGCCCCTGGGGCAGGGCAGGGATCACAGCAGAACCCTGGATGCCTGTCCCTGTCCGTGTCCCTTTATTTATTTATTTGAGACAGTGTGTATGTATGCACATGTGGGCATGTGTGTATGTCACTGTGGATGTATGCACATGTGCATACATGGGTGTGTACCTGTATTTGCAGGCACTCATGCATGTGTATGCCCGTTCTGAGATGCAGAGACTCAGACACAAATTGGATCACCAATGCAGTCACCTCCCCAAGTCCCCTTCTTGGTTGGTGTCACTAGCCACAGTGACTCAGAAAAGCCATGCCCCCAGCTGAGGACTCAGCCAACACCACCAGAACTGACCACACACTGAGTCAGCCAGGAATGCCCCTTCCTGCTGCCTCCCTGCAGAGGCATGGTGTGCAGGGCACTTCGACCTGAACGCATTTGCCTGTGGGCCCAGGGAAGCTGTGGGAGGGGTGGGGGCAGGCAGCTTTGGGGGCAGGGTCTGGGGGGGTCAGAGCTGCACACAGTCCCTGCAGCCCCATCCTGAGGGTAGGCCTTCCTTGGTGCACAGGCCTGTCAGGGAGACAAGGGTCGAGGCACGACTCAAGGTGAAGTTCTCCAAAAATAAAATGTAAGAGGGACGCTGCCCAGCCCCAGGCTGGCCTCCTAGCAA
>NW_022437292.1:76394-82037 GCF_009761245.1 Sapajus apella
GACAGCCCGGATTCCCCCTCCCACTGAGACCCACCAGAGCAAACCCAGCTCCTTTTTTATGCCTGTGATACCATGGCTGCTGTCAGAGGTCTTTTACAGATGCACAGAAAGCCCAGACAGTGTGACCCAGAGAGGCTGGCAGTGGCTCTGAATTCCAAGCATAGTTCTCATAGTTGGGAAAGTGCCACTCCCAGCTTGGTACACTGACTGGGAGCCACCACTGGAGCCATCTTCTCACCAGCTGGGAGAGAGCCTGCAACTGGCAGAGGCTTCTGAGACGTGGCCAGGCTGCCTGCATAAAAGGACAGAAATGTCAAGAATGCACCTGACCAGGCAGAGACAGGGACTTTACCGAGTGGCTCCTGGGCCTGGTGGCCAGAGAGGAAAGGGGCAGGAGCTTCTGGGAGTCCCTCGTCCATCAGCAGGGAGGGTCTTGCATTGCCAAGACTCTGTTAAAAGAGGCTGATCAGGTTGGGTGCGGTGGCCCAGGCCTGTAATCCCAGCACTTTGGGAGCCTGAGTCAAGAGAATTGCTTCAGGCCAGGAGTTTGAGGCCAGGAGTTCGAGGCCAGGATTCCAAGGCCAGCCTGGGCAACACAGTGAGACATGGCCTCTAAAATAAATAAATAAATAAAAATAAAACTTCAAGGGCCAGATGTTGTGGCTGATGCCTGTAATCCCAGCACTTTGAGAGGCTGAGGCAGGCAGATCACGAGGTCAAGAGATGGAGACCATCCTGGCCAACATGATGAAACCCCATCTATATTAAAAATACAAAAATTACTTGGACATGGTGGTGTGCACCTGTAGTCCCAGCTACTCAGGAGGCTGAGGCAGAAGAATCACCTGAACCCGGGAGTCAGAGGTTGCAGTGAGCCAAGATCCTGCCACTGCACTCCAGCCTGGTGACAGAGTGAGACTCCTGTCTAAGAAAAAAAAAAGAAAGAAAAATAAAAAATATTATATTAGCTGAGTGTAGTGGCACATGCCTGTCATCTCAGCTGCTCTGGGAGGCTGAGGAAGGAGGATCACTTGAGGCCAGAAGTTTGAGGTTACAGTGAACTAGGATTGTACCACTGCACTCCAGGCTGAGTGACAAAGTGAGACTGTCTCACAAAAATAAAAATAAAAATAAGATAAGAGAGGCTGATCAGGGCTAAGGGCTGAGGTGAAAAGAAAAGGTACTTCTGCACCCAGCACTGTTGGGGCTCCTGTCTGAAGCTGGCTGCAGGGCAGCCCTTCCAAAGAGCTCAGGTGCACAGTGGGCCTTGGTGAGTCTCATAGGAGGCAGCTCCATTTTTATTTTTTTGACACAGATTCTTACTGGGCAACCCAGGCTGGAGTGCAATGGCATGATCTTGGCTCACTGCAACCTCTGCCTCCCAGGTTCAAGCGATTCTCCTGCCTCAATCTCCCGAGTAGCTGGGATTATAGGCATGTACCACCACATCTGGCTAATTATTTGTATTTTTGGTAGAGATGGGCTTTCTCCATGTTGGTCAGGCTAGTCTCAAACTCCTGACCTCAGGTGATCTGCCCACTTCGACCTCCCAAAGTGCTGGGATTATAGGTGTGAGCCACCATGCCTGGTTTCCTTTTCTTGAGATTGAGTTTCACTTTGTCGCCCGGGCTGGAGTACAGTGACATGAACTCGGCTCACTGCAACGTCTGCCTCCCCGGTTCAAGTGATTCTCCTGCCTCAGCCTCCTGAGTAGCTGGGATTACAGGCATCCACCACCACACCAGGCTAAGTTTTCATTTTTCTGTAGACACAGGGTTTCACCATGTTGGCCAGGCTGGTCTCGAACTCCCGATCTCAAGTAATCTACCCACCTTAGCTTCCCAAAGTGCTGGGCTTCCAGGTGTGAGCCACTGTGCCCAGGCTTCCTTTTTTTTTTTTTTTTTTGAGTCAGTGTCTTGCTCTGTCACCCAGGCTGGAGTGCAGTAGTGCAATCACAGCTCACTGCAGCATGGACCTCCTGGCCTCAAGAGAGCCTCCTACCTCAGCCTCCTGAGTAGCTGGGACTACAAGTGTGCACCACCACACTCAGCTAATTTTTAATTAATTAATTAATAATTAATTAATTAATTGAGACCAAATTTCACTCTTATTACCCAGGCTGGAGTGCAATGGCATGATCTCAGATCACCACAACCTCCGCCTCCTGGGTTCCAGTGATTCTCCTGTCTCAGCCTCCTGAGTAGCTGAGATTACATGCATCTGCCACCAAGCCTGGCTAGTTTTGTATTTTTTACTAGAGATGGGGTTTCTCCATGTCGGTCAGGCTTGTCTCGAAATCCCAACCTCAGGTGATCTGCCAGCCTTGGCCTCCCAAAGTGCTGGAATTACAGGCTTGAGTCACCGCACCTGGCCCTGGCTAATTTTTAATATTTTTTCATTTAGAGCTGGGACCTCACTATATTGCCCAGGCTGATCTCAAATTCCCGGTCTCAAGTGATCCCTCTGCCTCAGCCTCCCAGAGTGCGAGGATCCTGGGCATGCACCCTGCGCCCAGCCTGTGATTTTGCTTTTACCAGCCCTGAGATGAGGGTGCAGCACTAAGACCCATGCAGACTCAGGTGGCTTCTCCATGATCCAAGCAAACCGTCCCCCACCACTGCTTTGTGTAAACCACCTCCTAAGAGGCACTCTTTCCTCCTGAGGGCAATCCCCATCTCGTCCCACCAAACCTCTGCCTGCCACAAAGAAAGGGAAGAAAATAAACCCCAAACAACAAAACCTCCAACCAGATTTTGCAGGAGGGGGAAACAAAGCTTGGAGTGGAAACATCAGCTCGTCCTGTGGAGGGGCGTCTGCTTCTGAGAACACGGTGTTCAGAGACAAGGAGAGACAGGCTGTTATGTTTGGAGAGGAGAGGATCCAAACCCAAACAAAATGGAAAGGTATTTTGGGAGAGAAGAGAAGGCTCCAAGACACTGGAGCAAGCTGCCCCAGGCCAGCAGCTAGTGGGGGCTGGGTTTGCAGAGCTGTGTCCCTGGGCACCTGCGTCAATGAGCACATCTGAACATCTGGTGTGGGCATGAGGGCCTCAGTCACATGGAGCCCCGGGAGCCATGAGGACATCAGGGCACCTCACAGAAGCCCCTGAAAACTGTGCAGTGGTGCGATCCCGACCCACTGAGACCTCCACCTCCCAGGCTCAATTGTTCAGCCTCAGCCTCCCCAGTGGCTGGGATGCAGATGCCCCCCTCCCCACCACACCTGGCTAATTTTTCTATTTTTAATAGAGAGGGGGTTTCATCCTGTTTGGCAGGCTTGTCTTGAACTCCTGACCTCAGGTTATTGGCCCACCTCAGCCTCCCAAAGTGCAGGGATTACAGGCATGAGCCACCATGCTGGGCCAACTGTGGCTCTTAAGAGGGGTGATTCAGCCCTACCAGGAAGCCCTGGGCGATGTCTGGGACACCTGTGGTTGTGGGGATTTGGGGAGCTCTCGGCATGGAGTGGGTGGAGGCCAGGGACACTGCTCAGCATCCTGCAGTGTCCAGGACAGCCCCACCCCAGAGAACAATCTGGCCCTCATGTCTACAGTGCCTAGAGAACCCTGGCTTAGACTCTGTGCAGAAAGGTACACACACAGGCCGGGCATGGTGGCTCATGCCTATAATCCCAGCACTTTGGGGGTCTGAGGCATGTGGATCACTTGACGTCAGGAGTTCAAGACCAGCCTAGACAACATGGTGAAACACTGTCTCTACTGGAAAAAAAAAATTGGCCAGGCCTGGTATCGCATGCCTGTAATCCCAGCTACCTACTCAGCAGGCTGAGGCAGGAGAATCCTTGAATCTGGGAGGCGGAGATTGCAGTGAGCCAAGATTGTGCCATTGCACTCCAGCCTGGGCAACAAGACCAAAACTCACTCAAAAAAATAACATTAAATTTAAGAAAAGACCAAGCACAGTGGCTCATGCCTGTAATCCCAGCACTTTGGGAGGGCGAGGTGGGTGGATTACCTGAGGTCAGGAGTTTGAGACCAGCCTGGCCAACATGGCGAAACCCTGTCTCTACTAAAAGTACCAGAAAACTAGCCAGATGTGGTAGTAGGCACCTGTAATCCCAGCTACTCAGGAGGCTGAGGCAGGAGAATTGCTTGAACCCAGCAGGTATAGGTTGCAGTGAGCCAAGATCGCACCACTGCACTCCAACCTGGGTGACAGAGCGAGACTCTGCCTCAAAAACAAAACAAACAAACAAACAAACAAACAAACAAAGGTGCACACAGCTTCAAGAGTGGACGTAGGGCATCAGGGTGAGAATCAGGACGTAGCCACAGGGCAAGGCTCAGGCCTTGGTGTGTCCCCTGGCAGCTCAGATGCAGACCCTCCCATGCCCCACCCTCTGGCCCTGAGAAGGCTCACATGTCTTCACCAGGACACCAAAGAGGGGACCCACGCAGAGCCCCCAGGTACCAGATTGACATGGAAACTTCCATACAAGAGACATGTCAGAGAGTGGCCACACTTGCTGCCCACGCACAGAACCTCTGGCTCCCATCAGCAACCAGGGTCTGCATGCAGACACCACCACACCCAGGGCACCCCCCCACACACCTGCAGCCCCTACATGGCCAGGTCACCCCAGCAGGGCCTGGGAGGGCAGCTGTGTGCGGGGCCTTCCATGCCGGCTTTGACTGTTGGTGATTCTGTGACCTTGAGGCAGGGCCGTGGGGCCCAGGGCTGCAGTGCAGGGGGGCTCTGCCACATGGAAAGGAGGGCCGTCCCCTGGCTGAAAAACAGCCTCTTGTGACTGTCCGTGTCAGTGCAGGCCCTTTGCTCCAGGCTAAATGGGTTCCTGGGCAGCTATTTTTTAGAAGGGCCTAAAGAGAGGGAGTGTTCAGACAAAGAGGCTGCGATGACAGAGGATGACACACTGCCAGTGTGGGTTTGGTCACCACAGTGACGGGAGCAGGAGAAAAGAAAAGCTGCTCTCTGTCCACCTTGGTGGGGTTGGTGGACGCAGGGGATGATCACAGTCATGTGAGGGTTTGCAAGCCCAGGAACTGGAGCTGGGCCAGAACACTGAGCCCCATGGGCTTCCTGGCCAAGGAAATGTTGTCACCTGGGATTCCTGGCCAAAGAAATGTTGTCAACCTTGCCCCAGCCCAGGGCAAGGGGCAGCACCAGTCTCATGACAATGGCACTCGGGAGCTGAAGGGCAGGAGGGTTGGGAAGAGGCCAGAGGGCAGTACCAGGCCTTCCCACCCAGACACAGGTATTGTTTCTCCACCCAGGCCCCCCAGCAAACTCCTACCCATCCTGCAAAGCCCCTTCTGAAAGCCTCCAATTGCAACCATCCATGCACAGCTAGGCTGCACTAAAACCCCTTCCCAGCACATAGGCAGCTCCCTGGACTTTCTTTGTGCACTGTGACATTGAGGCTGCTGCACGCAGGACACACACGTTTCTCAACTCACAACCCTGGCCTCAGAGTCCAACATGGCCTCGCTGGGTTAAAATCAAGGTGTGGGCAGGGCTGGTCCCACCTGGAGGCTCCAAGGGAGAATCCCTTTCCCGTCTTTCATCTAGAGGTGTCTGTATCCCTTGGCTTGGGGCCCTTCCTCCCCCTTCATGGCCACGGCACAGCCTCTTCCAGTCTCTCTCTGTGACTCTCACCCTCCTGCCT
>NW_022437293.1:0-81388 GCF_009761245.1 Sapajus apella
CCTTCCTTCCTTCCTTCCTTCCTTCCTTCCTTTTTCTTTCTTTCTTTCTCTTTCTTTCTTTCTTTCTTTCTTTCTTTCTTTCTTTCTTTCTTTCTTTCTTTCTTTCTTTCCCTTTCTTTCTTTCTTTCTTTCTTTCTTTCTTTCTTTCTTTCTTTCTTTCTTTCTTTCTTTCTTTCTTTCTTTCTTTCTTTCTTTCTTTCCTCTTTCATTTCTTTATTTCTTTTTTCTTTCTTCTTGTTTTTTGACACAGGGTCTCACTCTGTTGCCCAGGCTGGAATACAGTGGTGCAATCATCTTAGCTCACTGCAACATCCACCTCCTGGGCTCAAGCGATTGTCCCAGTTCAGCCTCCTGAGTAGCTGGGACTACAGGGTGCATGCCACCATATGCCGCTAATTTCTGTATTTTTTTTTTAGAGACGGGGTTTCATCATGTTGCTCAGGCTGGTCTCAAACTCCTGAGCAGGCAATTCACCAGCCTCGGCCTCCCAAAGTGTTGAGATTATAGGTGTGAGCCACTGTAGCTGGCATTTTTTGCTTTTCAAAGAAAGCATTTCCTCAGAATTTTCTTAGGTGTACTGAAATATCCAAGAGAATACCTAGACAACATACCTTCTAATTCAATGACGTATTAAATGCTCACTGGCAAGTGGGTGATTCACTTCTGCTTTGTTTTTTAATTGAGGTAAAATTCATGTAACATAAAATTAATCATTTTAATATGAATGATTCAGCCAACTGGCATCAAAGCCATACTCAATGTAATTTGGTTTCATTGATCTGGACAGATAATGAAGAAAATGAACAATGTTTAGTCACCCCCAGAGTATTCGGGGCTATAGTGGAGTAACAAAAACTGGACAATAGTGATATTTAGTACATTTGCAATGTTGTGCAATCATCACCTTTATCTAGTTCCAAAACATTCTCACCGCCTCCAAACGAAATCCATCTATTAAGCAGGTCTTCCTGCTTCTTCCCTTTCCCCAGGCCCTGGCGAACACCAGGCTGTGTTCTGTCCCTATGAATTAACTCATCCTGGTTATTTCCTATAAATAGGATCATACGATATGTGATTTGTGTCTAGCTTCTTTCACTTAGCATACTTTCTTCGAGTTCATCCATGCTGCAGTATACATCCTTGGTTCGTCCCTTTTTTGGCTAATACTCCATTGCATGAGTGTACCACATTTTCTGTTTCTATCCACCCATTGATGAACATTTGGGTTGTTTCCACCTTCTGGCTATTGTGACTAGTGCTGTCATAAACATGTGTGCACATGTGTGTGTTTGAATACCTGTTTTCAATTCTCTGGGGTAAATACCTAGGTGTGGAATTATACAATCACATAGTAGTTATGTGTTTAAATTTTTGAGTAACTGCCAAACTCTTTTCTACAACAGCTGCACCATTTTACATTCCCACCGGCAATGTGCACTTATTTTTTTACCCCAGGCTGTGGGCACTGAGGGGTGAAATGGCCCCAGCATCCAGGTGGTCAGTGTGCACATTTTTAAAACTTATAGCCATCCTGGCCAGGCACAGTGGCTCACGCCTGTAATCCCAGCACTTTGGGAGGCCGAGGTGAGCGGATCACGAGGTCAGGAGTTCGAGACCAGGCCTGAGCAACATGGTAAAACCCCGTCTCTACTAAAAATACAAAAATTGGCCAGGTGTGGTGGCACTTGCCTGTAATCCCAGCTACTCAGGAAGCTGAGGCAGGAGAATCACTTGAACCTGGGAGGTGGAGGTTGCAGCGAGCTGAGATGTTGCCATTGCACTCCAGCCTGAGTGACAGAGCAGGACTCCGTCTCAAAAGAAAAGATAAAGAAACATATATATATCCATCTTAATGAGTATAAAGTGGTATCTTTTTTTCTTTTCGTTTTGAGATGGAGTCTCACTCTGTCACCCAGGCTGGAATGCAGTGGCACCATCTCAGCTCACTGCAACCTTCGCCCCAGGTTCAAGTGATTCTCCTGCCTCAGCCTCCTGAGTGGCTGGGATTACAGGCACGCACCACCACGCCTGGCTAATTTTTGTATTTTTAGTAGAGACGGGGTTTCACCATATTGGCCAGGCTGGTCTCGAACTCCTGACCTTGTGATTCTCCCACCTCAGCCTCCCAAAGTGCTGGGATTACAGGCATGAGCCATCATGCCTGGCCTGAAGTGGTATCTTATCATTGTCTTGATATGCATCTCCTTAAAGACTAGTGAGGTTGAGCATCTTTTCCTATACTCATTGGCCACTTGTATATCTTCTTTAAAGAAATGTCTATTCAAGTCCTTTGCCCATTTTTTAATTGACTAATTCATTTCTCTTTATTTTTTATTTTATTTATTTTATGTGTATGGGTTTTTTTTTTTTTTCAGACAGAGTCTCACTCTGTTGCCCAGGCTGGAGTGCGGTGGCACGATCTTGGCTCACCGCAAACTCCACCTCCCAGGTTCAAGTAATTCTCCTGCCTCAGCCTGCCAAGCAGGCGGGATTACAGGTGCCCAGCAGCACGCCAGGATAATTTTTGTATTTTTAGTAGAGACAGGGTTTCACCATATTGGCCAGGCTGGTCTCAAACTCCTGAGTTCAGGTGATCCACCTGCCCTGGCCTTGCAAAGTGCTGGGATTTACAAGCATGAGCCACCAAGCCTGGCTGGGTAATTCATTTTCAAATTGATGTTTATCGCCTCACAAAAGCATTTCATAGTTGGCATTTTCTAACTTTTAGAGTAATGATCTGTATCTTGCCTTCATGTTAGAGCTCTGATTCTGATTCTATTCCAAAAGAAATGTTAAGAACTTTCTTCTGATATGCTTCTCTGATCACATTTCCCATAATAATAGGGCTGACATCTATTGAGTTCTTACTGTGTGCTGTGCACTCTTTGAAGTGCTTTCAGTTATTAATTCATCTAATCCTTATGACAAGCCTATGAAATACATTTCACAGAGAGAAAAACAGACACATCTTACTCCAAAGACACAGCTAGAAAATAGTGAAGTGCGGATTTACCCAATTTAGATAGGCATCAGTGTAGGTAAAATGAGAGTGGATTGAGGTAGTCCTTGGCTCAAATTTCTGCCCTGTTAATAAACTCTAAAAGGTAGTTTTCAGATCAGTTTATACTCCAGGTTCCATAAAGCTATTAGGACAGGAAGATGAATTTCTATGTCCAGAACTGAAATTCAGTCAGGAGAGCAACAAGCATGCTGAGAGTCTTACAAAATTACCTATACAGGCCAGGCGCAGTATCTCACACCTGCAATCCCAGCACTTTTGGAGGCCGAGACGGGTGGATCACGAGGTCAAAAGATCAAGACCATCCTGATCAACAGGATGTTGTATCTCTACTAAAAATATAAAAATTAGCTGGGCATGGTGGTGCATGACTGTAGTCTCAGATACTCTGGAGGTTGAGGCAGGAGAATCGCTTGAACCCAGGAGACAGAGGTTTCAGTGAGCCAAGATTGTACCACTGCACTCCAGCCTGGCAACCTGGCAAGACTCCATCTCCCAAAAAAACAAATTACCTATGCAAAAAGAAAAGAAGTGGACAAAAATAAGCACCTGTGGGGTGAAATGAGCAAGCTTCAGTGAAAAGCTATGTGTTTCTACTAATGAATGGGCTCAATGATGGAGGAGGTGTGAGGAATAGGAGTGCTAGTCTTATAAGTGCTAAGACAGAGATCTCAATCAAGAGAACCCACAGACTGTACTGTTCTCTCTCTCTCTCTCTCTCTCTCCTTCCCTCCCTTCCTACCTCCCTATCTCTATCTCTGTCTATCTATCTTTTTAATGGAGACAGGGTCTTGCTATTTTTCCCAGGCTGGTTTCAAACCCCTGGACTTAAACAATCCTCCTGCCTCAGCCTCCCAAAGTGTTGGAATTACTGGCATGAGCCACCATGCTCAGCCCCTGTTTAGTCTTTCATCAGGAAAATGGGTGAACACGCTCACAGTTTATGGATACATCACTGGATGTAAACTTAATGAAAACCAGCACACCAAAATCTGCACCGCAGGGACTTTTTGTTAAAAATAAAAGCTCACTAGTCTATTCTATATTTTGATACAGAAGCAAAAGCTGTTCTTATTACACTGAGGAAGACATTTTGGTTAACTGAATTCATTAAGCACAGCATATGCCCAAACTTCTTCCTGAAGGTATGCTAAGTGGCCTTTGATAATGCTATTGGCTCAATAAAATGCAGCAAAAAAACCTAGAAACCTTAATATGTTTTATTATAAGTGGGTCCTAAATATGAGATACAGCACATTTCCCAAAGCCTTTATTTCCCTACCCACTGCCATCTCTTTATTTACTTTACTTGAAGTCTTTTTCCCTCACTAAAAATTACTTCTAAATTTACAGCCAAAACTGAAGGATCAGGGAAAGTGTTATCAACTGGAGAGCTAAATGCCAGAAAAAAAGGGGGGGGGGTAGTTTGGAAAACAAAATTGATTTGAATCAGAGAGCAAAATTGGCAAGAATGAGACAGTAATGAACTGCCTGAAGGTACAGGTTAGATTGTGCAGTTCACAACTGATATTCAGGGGACTTTGTAAATAGCCAATCATCTACATACATGCATTAATTTTTCAACTGTCAGTTCATACAGAACATGCAGATGTTTGATCAAGATAAATAGGAGAGACCACTTTGACATTCACCACAACTGCTGTGTGAAAGCAGCTCAGGAATGGCGGCCGAGAGCAGTGAAGTGTTTCCATGCATTTAATAAAATCCACTGGGCATGTTATCAAACGATGCTCTTCGCAGAATCTGTCCACCAAAGAGTGGATAGATATCTTCATGGGAAAGTCGTTGGAGGGAAGAGAGATTAGCAGACAGAGTGTGGAGAGATGTCCCTGTGGAATAGGGTTTGGAAGAAGTTCTGTAAGGAATAGATGGAGTGATGGGCAGGAAGGAGGCGGGAGGCTGCTCTGCTGGGGTGAGGGGTGGGGAACACAGACATCCAGAAGAACAAGAAAGAGGTCAACAGGGTGTCCCCTTGGACAAAATGAGAAAGCGGAGCCCAGCAAGGTACACAGGATGAGATGGCCACAGTGTCCTGGCACACAAGTGCAGAGGAGGGAGCTGACTTGGGAGGCAGAAAGGAGTTGTGGTGGATCAGAAAATCTGTTTAGAAAGCAGCATTTTGACCTCAAAAAGCAAGCGGGCTGCGCTGGTAAAAGCATGAGTGAAAGGCTGCAGGTAACGCTGGCAAGGTCTGTCCTTAGAAGCAGTTTTTTCTGTGTGTTTGTTGTGTTTTTGGGGTTTTTTTTTTTTTGACTCAGGTTTAACAGGTGGGGAAAAACACCACAGTGCTGTCTGTACAGAATGTTGGAAACCTTTCATGTAACATTGATCCCCATGGGCTCCGCCATCCCCAACTCCATGATTTATTTAGTTGCCAACAAGAGGTGTAAAATGCTAATGTATAGAGCAGAATTTTGCCCAGGGGGCATTTGGCAATGTCTGGAAACACTTTTGGTTGTCACAGCTTGGGGGTGGGGGTGGGGGGGAGGGGGGTGTTAGGGGAGTGTGGGCACTACTAGTATCCCGTGGGTAGAGGATGAGGACGGGGTGCTGCTAAACACCCTGCAATGCTCGGCGCTTCTGCTTCTCAAGGGTGCTGGGCAGCCCTTCAAACTCATAACTCTAAAGAAACATTGGGTTCCGGTTACTTCAAGCATAGCCCTTGGCCTGTGGCTTCAGTAAAGAGGAGAGTTGTGGTATTTGTCAGAAGAGAACTTGATAGAGACACACACCTTCTCTGAATATTTATATGTTTTGAATTTTTTATTCTTAAAATTTAAAATAGCCTAAATGTTAAACACTCAATATTTTTATTGTGTATGTTTATATACTACAATTTTAAATAAAAATTAGTTTAAAATCCAATAAAAAAAGAAGGCAGGCTGGGTGCGGTGGCTTACACCTGTAATCCCAGCACTTTGGGAGGCCAAGGCAGGGGGATCACCTGAAGTCGGGAGTTTCAGGCCAGTCTAGCCAACATGGAGAAACCCCGTCTTTACTAAAAATACAAAATTAGCCAGGCGTGGTGGTGGGTGCCTGTAATTTCAGCTACTTGGGAGGCTGAAGCTGGAGAATTGCTTGAACTGGGGAGGCGGAGGTTGCTGTGAGCCAAGATCATGCCATTGCACTCCAGCCTGGGCAACAAGAGCAAAACTCCGTCTCAGGAGAAAAAAAAGGACAGTCCCCCACAACAAAGAATTATCTGGTTCAAAATGCCAATAGTGCCAAGGTTGGTAAAACCTGGTGCAGACTGAGTCATCATTTCCCTTTTCTTGTACTCCCTGCCCAGGACACACACACACACGAATGCACACACATGTGTGCACCCATAGGCAAATGCAGGAATCTGGGTCTGAGTCTCAGGTGCCAGGGTTTTGGGCTGTCACCTAGAGGCTAGAGTGACTGAATAACAACAGTAAGAGCTGCTGATGTTAACTACTGTGTGTCAGGTTCTGCATTTTTCTTGTTGCTCATTTAATCCCTGTGGCAGCCCTGGAAGTGAAGCCTCTCAGTCTGATTTCCCAGAGGAAGAAACTGAGGCTCAGTTAGATGATATATGTGTCTAGGGTCCCACATCCAGCCCCTCAGAGGGCTTAGACAGGATTCAGAGCCACCTCTGCAAACTCTAAAGCCATGGGACAGTTTTAACATCCATTGTAATGACACAACCAGGAACATTTTGCTGAGGCAGAAAAAGGGCATTCAATAAACTCTCGGCTTTGTTGTTTAACCGATGGCATTTTGGTCTGCTCCTGACTTCCCTGAGTGCCAGAGAGCAGATGAAACTGAGTGAGGCTCAGGGGTGGGCTGAGGGACGCAGGTTTCCGGATATCTGTCACTTCAGGTTTTACGAGGTAATGAAAATAAATCGACGTTCAACCAGCCTGCCTGTGGCCTTTCTCCTGCGCCATGCTGCCACATTTCTTCCGTAGTGGGTTATCCTGTGTGTGGTGTGTGTGTGCGGGCAGCCTGCTTTTGTTTTCATATGTAACAAAGTGTTCTCGCTTCCTGGTTACTCCCATCCCTTCCCCACACCCTCTCATCACCATGTACATTATCAGCCCAACGCCACACCCTCAGCAAGCATTTCATAAATCTTAGCCGTTATTACTGTTATCTCTTCTTTCTGGTGCATATTGCAATGTAAGGCTGGACAGTCCGTGTATCCATCTCGTCTCCAGAACTAGAACCTCCTGTAAGATGGGGACTGTGTCTTGTTCATCAGTGAAATCCAGCTCCTGGTGCGTGGCTAACAGGACATATCTGTTGAAGGACTGCTCCATTGGAAAGTAGATTTCAAACACAAAGTTGCGATGGTTCACAATGCCTGGTTGGTGCCTTTGCTCAGCACTTCTGTTACTCAAAGGTGTTGGGCAGTTCTTCAAATTCACAACTCTAAAGAAACATTGGGTTTTGGTTACTTCAAGCATAGCACTTGGCCAGTGCTTCAGTAGAGAAGAGGAGAGTTGGGGTATTTGTCAGAAGAGAATTTGATGGAGATGCACACTTTCTCTCACACATTCTCACACAAATGTGTGAGGTCATGAACGTGTGTGTGTGAGTATCTGTCTGCAATTCCATTTGGCATGCAATTTCAAGAGGCTCACAGACCCCATGAAGCACACCCAAGAATATTTATATATTTTGAATCTTTTTATTCTTAAAATTTAGAATAGCCTAAATGTTAAACACTTAATAATTTTTAGTTTGCATGCTTATATACTATGATTTTTAAATGAAAATTAATTTAAAATCCAATAAAAAAGACAGGGAGAAGAGAGGAGAAAGAAAAAAGGTATAGTTCTAATCATACTACCCCCTCACTGTTCTAAAAAATGTATGGTTAGAAAGTTGATCTTAGAGTTGAAAAACAAACAACATATTCTTGAGTCAGTAAGTAAAGTCCTTTTTTTGCATCAATTTGTAAATTAAAGTGTTTTTGTAGTTCTTGGCTTGATAAACACTCTGGAAAATGGTTTTGGAATGTTAGTGATTGCAAGAAATTGTTTATTCCATTACTTTTACTCTGACCAAGCCCACATCTTTTTCTAAAGTATGTCTTATTTTTAGAGTTTATAAATCAAATGTATTGTAGGGCTGGAATGCAGCATGAAATGTACTCACAAACAAAAATCCAGCCCTCTTCAGCAGTCTTCACACAGTATAAACAGAAGTGTAGCCACGAGGACTGATTGCTACATGAAGGCTGTTTTTTGACATATTTAACATGTGTTCTTATTGAAAACTATTAGAAACCTACCTTTAAAGAAAACTGGACTACTTGAACAAATATATGGTAGGAGAAACAAAAACCAAGCACTTAATTATTACTCATTCCAACATTTCACAGCACAAGTTTTAAATAGTTAAACCCACTGGAAATCCATCAATATTTAAAAGGAGCATAAAGATGAGAAAAAGTAGAAGGAAGCAATTCATAACATATGATCACTCCATCTCTAAAGAGAAGGGATGTACCCCTGGCAGATGACTTGCCTTCCCTGGGCCCCAGGTCCCTCGCCTGTGAGAGATGAACAGGTTGGATCATATGTGTTCAGGTCCACTCCCGGCCTCCTATGCCACGATTCCCTGTTTCTCACTTCCAAGTCCAATCATCACTTTGTAAGTCATCTATATTTTGATAATGCTGACCCCCAGCCATTTGAAGGGGTTTTGTTTTAGGCATGAGTCCTGTGGAGAGCTGTTATTCTGCTTGGCAATGGAACAAGCTTCCGGGAGGAGTCAGAAGCTCAGAGAAGGGCCAGTCTGCTGTGATTTACCACTGAAAACTTTTGCATACCTTTGCAAACGGTGATATCCTGCTTCCTAAAGAGCCTCTGCTCCTTACTCGCTACCAGGGATCTCAGTCACGGAGGACTGTCACCTGCCATGCCCATCGCTGCTTTCTCACTTTCTCACTTAGGCTCACCACTGCAGATTTGTTTCCTGGCCCTGGTTATAGTTTATTAACACACAGCCTCTAAACACATCATGTGGTTTTCCTATGGGTCCTTGTGACCTTACTCCCCGGAAAGTTGTTTTTCCTAATGGCTCACTGGTTGTTTGGAAATGGCAGTGTCCATCCGACAAGAACTTCAGAGCACCTGGTTTCTAAACATAGCCCTCCCTACTATTAAAATAAAACAAAACCGGCCGGGCGCGGTGGCTCAAGCCTGTAATCCCAGCACTTTGGGAGGCCGAGGCGGGTGGATCACCAGGTCAAGAGATCGAGACCATCCTGGTCAACATGGTGAAACCCCGTCTCTACTAAAAATACAAAAAATTAGCTGGGCATGGTGGTGTGTGCCTGTAATCCCAGCTACTCAGGAGGCTGAGGCAGGAGAATTGCCTGAAACCTGGAGATGGAGGTTGCGGTGAGCCGAGATCGCACCATTGCACTCCAGCCTGGGTAACATGAGTGAAACTCCGTCTCAAAAAAAAAAATAAATAAATAAAATAAAATAAAATAAAACAAAACCAAAAAACCCTATGTGTCTCACTGTGCCTTAACCTACTCATCTGGGACAATGAGAAACAGTCACAGCCTTTGCATCCTCACTCACACACTGTTAAGGATAAAGTGAGATGTGTCTGTGCAAAAGAGGTCTGAAAAGTTCTTGTTAGGTATGACACCAATATAAAGTAATATTCCACAATGAAATTAACATCAGAACAATCTTCCAAGAAATGTTTTCAAATGAATGTGATGCCTCTTTATATAGTGGGTGCCTGATAAATTATGGCTTTCAGATTCAACTTAATAAAGCTGTGGGAAAGAATTCTTCTTCTCCCCACACCTCCCACCTCATCTTTTCTCCTTGCCTGAAACATCTGGCGGCCCTTTGTAGTTCTGGATGATTTGATTTGGAATTCATTAGTAATAATTGATGTGCTTTCTGGAATTTGTTTAAACAGTGCATCGTGTGGCAAGTAGCTAAGCCAAAAAGGATTGTGCAAATGGAGGCTGCCAACCTGGTAGAGCTGAGATGGGCAATAACTCAGCACTTGGTGACAGAAGCTTGAGAACGTGCCCTGCGCCCCGCCCCTTACCCAGTTTGAGTGGAAGGGAGTTTGTCCTGGTGGAAGCTTTGTCGACCCATAGTGTGTGTTTTCAGAGCTGCCTTTTGGCAGAGTGATGAGGAGAGCAGCCAACTAAAGACCTGTAGAGGGGCATAGAGCTAGGAATTAGCATTTGAGACGTTTAAAATCTGGAAAAAATTAAAGCATCTACTCAGGCAACTCTAAGCAGCATGGGGGGGGGAGGTTAAGGCAACTCTAGGGGAAAGGGTTCTTTTTTTAAAATTATACTTTAATTTCTGGGGTACATGTGCAGACCGTGCAGGACTGTTACATAGGTATACACTTGCCATGGTGGTTTGCTGCCTCCAACCCCCCATCCCCTACATTTGGTATTTCTCCCAATGTTATCCCTCCCCAATCTCCCTAACCTCCTCTATCTCTCCCCTAGCCCCACAACAGACTCCAGTGTGTGATGCTCCCCTCTCTGGGTCCATGTGTTCCCATTGTTAACAACCGCCTATGAGTGAGAACTTGCAGTATTTGGTTTTCTGTTCTTGTGTCAGTTTGCTGAGAATGATGGTTTCCAGGTTAATCCAAGTCCCTGCAAAGGACGTGAACTCATCCTTTTTTATGGCTGCATAGTGTTCCATGGTGTATATGTGTCACATTTTCTTTATCCAGTCTATCATTGATGGCCATTTGGGTTGGTTCCAGGTCTTTGCTATTGTAAACAGTGCCACAATAAACATACATGTGCATGTGTCTTTATGATAGAATGATTTATAATCCTTTGGGTATATATCCAGTAATGAGATTGCTGGGTTAAATGGTATTTCTGTTTCTAGATCCTTGAGGATCTTCCACAATGGTTGAACTAATTTACACCCCCACCAACAGTGTAAAAGCATTCCTATTTCTTCACATCCTCTTCAACATCTGTTGTCTCCAGATTTTTTAATGATCACCATTCTAACTGGTATGAGGTGGTATCTCAATGTGGTTTTGATTTGCATTTCTCTAATGACCAGTAACGATGAGCATTTTTTCACGTTTGTTAGCTGCATAAATGTCTTCTTTTGAAAAGCATCTGTTCATATCCTTTGCCTACTTTTTGATGGGGTTGTTTGTTTTTTTCTTGTAAATTTGTTTTAGTTCTTTGTAGATTCTGGATATTAGCCCTTTGTCAGATGGGTAGCTTGCAAAACTTTTTTCCCATTCTATTGGTTGCCGGTTTACTCTAATGATTGTTTCTTTTGCTGTGCAGAAGCTCTTAAGTTTAATTAGATTCATTTGTCTATTTTGGCTTTTGTTGCCATTGGTTTTGGTGTTTTAGTTATGAAGTCTTTGCCTATGCCTATGTCCTGAATGGTATTGCCTAGTTTTTTTCCAAGGGTTTTTATGGTGTTAGGTCTTATGTTAAAATTTTTAATCCATCTGGAGTTAATTTTTGTATAAGGTGTAAGGAAAGGGTCCAGTTTCAGCTTTCTGCTCATGGCTAGCCAGTTTTCCCAATACCATTTATTAAACAAGGAGTCCAGGAAAGGATTCTTTATCATTTTCGGTGTTGTGGACCTCTACAAGAATCTGATGACAGCTGTTGGCAAATGTGTAAGGGCATGAATGTGTGTGACAGAGTATCTAGACTCTGCAATTCCATTTAGCATGCAGTTTCAAGAGATTCACAGACCCCACGAAGCACACCCGAGAATCCAGGCTAAGAAGCCCAGAAAAGAGAAATGGTAAAATAAGAAATATCATGTCACTGATGAATCTTTCTGTTATGGGTAACAGAAGAACCAATTTTAGCCTCATTTAAAAATTATTAGATTCAGTGGACACAAAATTACTCTGTTGAAGTTCTATAAAAGTTTCTAAATGTGTACTCTCGACTTTCACATTTATCTTCTCAAGGACCAGTAGCAAGCACTTTGCAGACTGGCAAGGGTCCCTGGACTACTCTGAGTAGTTGGCCCTGTGCTAGAACACAGCTCTGCATGCCTACTCAGAGACATGACTCCAGAAATTCTCTCTCTCTCCTGAATCATCAGTTTTCCCCTCTCTACTAGATAACCACTATCAACATTCACGCATACTGCTAAGAAAACTCAATTCAGACTGACTGACTTACTAAGGTATTAAGAGATGATTGATATTTATATCCACATGAAAACCTTTTGAAGTATTTTAAAGGCTATTTTACCCCTAACAGTTTAGAACATCTTTCTAAAAATTAAGATCAGTTTCTTACATAATCACTGTGCTAACATCACACCCAAGAAATGTAACAGTAATTCTTTAATATCATCTAACATTCTAATTTCCCCAACTATTTCCCCAATGTTGGTTTGTTTTCATCAGCATCCAAATAAGGTCCACACACTGCATTTTTGTGCCCCATGACCTTGGTCTCCTAATCTTCAACAGTCTCTGCACCATCAGCACACATGCCATTTTTGTCTGCCATTGACCTGTTGAAAGATATCAGGTATGTTATAGAAGGTCTCGAATTCTGGATTTCTCTACTGACTTTCTCATGGTATTGTTAAAACAGATCTTCTATCCATTGTGCTTCCTATAAACTGGAAGTTAGCTCTAAAGGCTTAAGTTCCCATTCTAACTTTTTGGGAAGAATACTTGATAATGATGCAATGTCTTCATAATGAATGACATTGGAGGCATAATGCCTTATTCTCTCACTTTCAGTGAGACAAAAACTGATCAGTGGGTTCAGAAGATACAGCTTTATCCCTCCTTTGTGAAGACTCACTTCGCCATTTATGATCAGCAAATCATCTATGGGTTATAGAAAATGCTATCAAATATCAAAGAAGCCTACTTCTGCAATGACTGGCCAAAGCCTGAGACTGCGTAATTTCTTAGGTGGAATGTTACTGTTTTCCTTTGGTAACTTCCTTTCCCAAACATTCATGTAAGTAATATTTCTGCACAGATTCAAGCCTCCATCCCCTCAGCAACTATAATAAATAATAGAAATTTCTTGTCAATTCCGGGCAGTTTTTTGTTTGGTATGAATCAAGTTTCTGCGCCATGTTGGGAACCCTTTTTATCAAGTTCCTCATTCTTTTTCTCAAAAAACATAAAGCCTGGCAAATCTTGCAGGGATTGGTGATAATGGAGGCTTAGTTTTTTGTTTTATATGAAGCAAGAATAATTGTTAGAAGTAAAATATTTTTCAGTTTTTAAAATTTCATAGTTATATTTGTTCTTTTTCCTTCTCTTTCCTTCAGCTATAGAACTTCGAGTTATTTTTTTACAACCAAACATTATCACCATAGGAAACCATTTATTAAGCCTTGCGTGCCCTCCCAGAGCTTTCAGATTGATGGATGGTATTACGGAAATATTTGAAAGACCCAAGTTTTGATCCTTTTTACTACTTTCCTTGGGCAGAAGCAATTTATGTTTTGCTGGTATTTGCTCCATTTGAAGTAGTTAACTTTCTTTTGCAATTCTAAAAACATACCCTTTCAATTTTGTAAAATAATATATGACAATAGTAAGGTTCCTCAGACTCTTGGTTTCCAATTCTGATATTGAAATGGAATATAAGTAAATGAGAATATTAAAAACTTGGAACTTACACAAAGACAAATTATGGTACTATTTATAAACCTCTGACAAAAAATACACCATAAATCTTTAATACAATTTCTTTCTGTATTAGTCAGCGTTCTCTAGGGGGACAGAACTAATAGGATAGATGTATACATGAAGGGGAGTTTATTAGGAGTATTGACTCACATCAGCACAAGGTGAAGTCTCACAATATGCCGTCTGCAAGCTGAGGAGCCAGGAAGGCAGTCCAAGTCCCAAAACCTTAAGAGTAAGGAAGCTGGCAGTGCAGCCTTCAGTCTGTGGCTGAAGGCCTGAGAGCTCCTGGCAAATCACTGGTGTAAGTCCAAGAGTCCAAAAGCTGAAGAAGCTGAAGAACTTGGAGTCTGATGTTCGAGGACAGGAAGCAGCCAGCATGGGAGAAAGATGTGGCTGGGGGACTAAGTCTAGTGTTTCCACATTCTTCCACCTGCTTTTATTCTGGCCGTGCTGGCAGCCAATTAGATGGTGTCCACCCAGGTTGAGGGTGATCTGCCTTTCCCAGTCCACTGACTCAAATGTTAATCTCCTTTGGCAACACCCTCACAGATACACCAGGAACAATACTTTGTATCCTTCAGTCCAATCAAGCTGACACTCAGTATTAACCATCACACTTTCAGATGCAGATATTAGCATTTCTGAACTTTTCTAAATACATAAGAACTGTGAACTCAGGGTTTGGAGGCACGGTAGAGTGATGGAGCCTAACCATGTGTCATGCATGGCTCCCACACTCCTGCCAAATGGCAGGTCCAGCAATCTCTGCCCGAGCTCTTCCCACACGCAGTGCCTGTCTGTATCCAAAGTCCCCCTACTCATTCATTAAGCACCTGCAGTGTGCAAGGTACTATACCAGGTCCTGACTACTCAAGAAACACCTATGTAGGTACAGAGAATAAGATGAGAGAATACAGATGAGAAATAAGAATGAAATCCTTGAACAAAGTGAGATGGTTCTGGATGCTAAGAGTCAAACAAAACCCAGTGCATCCTCTAACATTTGAGAGGCATTTCCTCTTTGCCATCTCCCCATCCCTTAACCTGGTCATACTGAACAGTTGTTAAAAGATACTTACATAAGGAATATTGTGTTTCCATTCTAGATTCTCAAAATATATTGCCATTTTGAGCAGTATTACATTGATAATCATTCACTGTCAAAAGGTTTCATGATCTAAATCTTATAGTAGTCCAGATGACACCTAAAAAGAACAGCAAGGGTTGTTTCTCCAGTTTCTGTTCCAGAAATAACTCCGGGTGCTTTGTGATACTCACAGTGGGGGACTGAAACCAAGTGACAGTAGTAAAGTTCCACAGACTCTTGGTTTCCAATTCTGTTATCGAAATGGAATATAAGTAAATGACAATATTAAAAACTTGGAACTTTTTAATATTCCATGTCATTGTTTCTGTCATTGTACAGTCCTCACTTTGCCCCACGAGGACCCTGAGATCAGCCTCTGAACAGAACAAGGTGACCTGCAGACAGGTAACCTCTCTACACAGCTCTCTCAGATCCCAGCAGTGAGAGAGGAAAGTAGGAAGGAGGTGAGAGAAGCTGAGCCGTCACTCAAGGGCAGGGCAAACAGCCAAGGGCAAAGGAGCTTACACTGTTATCTGTAATTAATCACTGTGACACCCACCATGTCTCTCGGGGTTATGACCATGTTTTTGTCACCATTTAGTTTGGAATGGTGAAACTAAATCAGTATTCCTATTCACTAACATGGAAGGTTATGGCTCCCAATGGTCCTTTAGGGGATTCAACATCTATTTCCTTTCTTCTTTCTCTTTTCCTCTTTTGCCTATCATTCCCTGTTTGGGGATTATCTTCATCTCCTTCACTGTTTTGTTCTTTCTTCCTCCCTGCCTGTGTCTCTCTGTCTCTGTTGGTTTCTCTCTCTTTCCTTCTCTGTCTCTATCTCTGTCTGTCTCTCTCTATTTCTCTTTCTTTCTCCCCCACTACCCCACAGGCTATGTTTCCCCTGTAGATGGAAGAGCATCCTGGGCATTGATCTAGAAACTTAGATAAAAGTGTTTCAGGAGCACGAGGCAGATACAACATGAGGCTAAGATCCAGGAAACCTGGACTCTCTTCCTGGCTTTGTCATTAATATCTGTGACAGACAGGATAAGATCAAAGACATGAATGTGCTTTGAAAAGTAATACAGAGTAACATTGTATATTCTTCCATAGCTACTACTTGAAAACTGATGTCGAGGAGGCCCAGCGAAAATACAAAATCTACTGTGACCCTGCTGTTGTGCCTGGCATTGGGTCAGAGGCTCCATTCAGCATATAGAACTCATTTTGAGTTTAAAGAGGCCCATTTAGAGCAAGAAACCCTGAAGAATTTGTGCAATACCAGGCATGCAGTGAAACCTGAGAACACAGAAATTCCTGAGCTCAGTTTAAAATCAAGATCAGTGTTGTCATTCTGAAGTCACTGTTCCATTTAGCTCCATGCCAAGGATTACTGCCACGCTGAGTGATGAGAGCCGTTGGATCCAGCACCATACCATAGAAAACATAACACACTCAGATGCTGTTATCTCTAATACATTCTTTTTATTTATTTATTTTAAATTTTGTTTTATTTATTTATTTTTATTTTTTGTTATTTTATTGTACTTTAAGCTCTGGGGTACATGTGCAGATCTTGCAGGATTGTTGCATAGGTGCACACTTGCTGTGGTGGTTTGCTGTCTCCATCCCCATCCCCGTCACCTACTTCAGGCATTTCTCCCAGTGTTATCCCTCCCCAGCCTCCCCGCCCCCCAGCTGTCCCTCTCCTAGCCCCCCACCCCACAACAGACCCCAGTGTGTGATGTTCCCCTTCCTGTGCCCATGTGTTCTCATTTCTAATTACATTCTTGAATAGGCCGCTGCTGATCTCTGACATGAGCCCATCTCCATTCGTGTGCTACAGGGAATAAGAAGGACTTTTACAAACTGCTCTGTGCACGCTTAGGGAGCTAATTGCTTCCTAACACCCATCCCTTCAAGTCCTCTTTTCACTTCTAAATTTTTCAAGCCAAAGGATACAAAGTAATGTTAAATAAATAACATGGAGTGCTTCAGAAGCTGAGTGACCTGCCACAGGTCAGGACTTAAAGCAGATAAAGCAGAGATTCTCCAAGGGTGGTCCCCAACCCAGCAGCATCAGTGTCTCCTGAGAATTTGTTAGAAATGCATATTTTCAGGCCCCACCCAAGATCTACTGAGTCAGAAACTTTGGGGAAACAATCCGTCTTGTAATAAGCCTTCCGAGTGTTTCTGATAGACACTAAATGTGTTTTGTTTTCTATCACTGCTGTAACAAATTACCGTAAACGTAGTGGCTTAAAACAACAATAATATGTTATCTCGAGTCTGCAGATCAGAAGTCTGCCAAGGGTTGCATGGGGCTGAAATGAAGGTGTTATCAGGGCTGAGTTCCTTTCTGGAAGCTCTAGAGGAGAATGTTTCCTTGCCTTTTCCAGTTTCCATAGGCTGCCTCCATTGCTGGACTCACGGCCCCTTCCTCTGTTTCCAAAGCCAGCAACAGAGGGCCCAGTCCCTTTCACCCACCATCTCTGAGCCTCTGATTCTTCTTCCACTTTTAAACACTCATATGAATAGATTGGTCCCACTGAGACCATCTAGACTAATCTCCCCATCTCAAGAGAGCTAATTAGAAAACCTAGTTGTATCTGCATCCTTAATTCTCTTTGACCATGCCACACAACATACTCACAGGTTCCAGGTATTGGGGTGTGGGCATCTTGGATGGCTGCCCATTATTCTGCTGACAGTCCACCCTCTGGTACGGAAAGATTCATGTCTGTCCCACATGCAAAATACATTAACCCTATCCCCCAAGCCTCAACCCATTACAGCATAAACTCAAAGTCCAAAACCTCATTGTCTAAATCATCTCAATAAGGTATGGGTCAGCCTTCGGGTATAACAGATCTTCGGCCACAGTTTCTCTTCATCTAGACTTGTGAACTAAAAAAACAAGTTATCGCCTCTGAAAATACAATGGCAGGGCAGGTGTAGGATGACAGTTACAGACATTTCTGTTCAAAACAGGAGAAAATAGAAGAAAAAAGAAATTACCAATCAAGCAATTTCAAACTCCAGCGAGACAAACTCCATTTGGTTTTAAAACCTGAGACTAATCCTCTGTAGTCCACTGCTCTGCTGCCTGAGCCGTCCTGCCTTTGTCTTAAGAGGAAGTTGAGTAGTTTTTCTCAGTCTGTGTTTTGCATTTCAGGGGACCAACAGGCTTCTTTCATTTTGTACTCTGTCCCTTTCAATCCAAGCTGGAATTGTTTCAGCAGGTATAAAACTCCTCAGAAACCTTGCAAGTCTCCCATGTAAATCACGGTGATTTACTCTATTTGATGAAAGGATGCTTCAAAGATCTTTCCTAGATAATCCCATCTCTATTTCTGGTATCTGATGAGATCATGGGATCTGTGAGTTGCATCTTTAATCTTTACAAAGAGCTTCTTTTTTTTTTTTTTGTGACTAAAGACTCTGAACTTTTCATTTTTCTGAAATATTTTATTTTTCTGGAGTATTATCAAAAGGATCCAGCCATGGTGTCAGCTTTTTCTCTACAGCATGCTTTTTTGATGGTGAATCTCTTGATTTTAGCCTCTTTTGCAATCTGGATAAAATGAGAATTCCCCAAATCATCAAGTCTTGAATTCTTTTGGCTTAACTGTTCTCACAATTTATCTCATTCCTCTCAGACTTCACTACAAGCAGCAAAACCAGGCCATGTCTTAAGACTTTCCTTGGAAGTCTTAGCCTAGAGTTCAGTTTCCTCACTTGGAAGTTCTGCTTTCCACGTAACTGCAGGACACAATTCTGCTCAGCTTTCTGCCATTATATTACATGAGTCCCCTTTCCTCCACCTTCCAATAGCATGGTTTTTATTCCTTTCTGAGCTCTCACCAGCAGCACCTTCAATGTCCATACTTCTACTAATAGTCTATTTTCTGTAATTCCAGTATTCTCTAAGGCAACTCCTATTTTCTCTACCATGTTCCTTATTCCCATCTAAGTCCTCCCTAGCAGAGCCATCAGTGTTTATATTTCTACTAACAATCTGTTCAAGGCAATCTAGACTTTTTCTGCTAGGCTTTTCAAAACTATTTCAGCCTCTACCCATTCCCCAGTTTCAAAACCACTTCCACATTTTTAAGAGTTCATTACAGCAGCACCCCATTTATGGTGCCAAAATTTGCATTAGTTTTCTATTACTGAGCCATTGCACTCCAGCCTGGGCAACAGAGCAAGACTCTATCTCGGAAAAAAAAAAAAAAAAAAGAATATTATATATTAGATTATCCTTAGAAATAAAGGTAATAAATAAATTTATATCTACTGGTAAACTATGCAGGCTTAAAAGAATATAGTAGCTCTTTATGTTCTGATATTAAATAATCTCCACGATGTGTAGATAGTCCTCAAAAAAGGTATTAAGCAATGAACATACATAACAGTTTTCACTGAATGCATTTTTGCATTTTGAGACTTTTGAGTTTTTGTCATGGCCAACTATTATTTTTCTAAATTATATAAACAAAAATAGTTTTAAAGGAAAAATAATTAATGTAACAGACAACATCAATATACAGTAACTCAGGTAATATTGTTTTAATAATCTCTTCTTTAAAAAAATCTATTTGATGAAATTCAGGTATCCAAAAGATAAACCTCTACAACAAACAGAGAAATACAAAAGCTGTAGCCAAAAGATAAAAAGACTGCTGATGTCAACTTTGTTTCATTTAAGTATAGAATCAAGACTAATAATTGTGAATATTTTGGATTGCAAAATGGAGTATAAATTTTATGAATTTTGCCTAAAAACATAAAAATAATATGTCACAAAATCTAGAGATAAGATGTGAAGAGATAGAAGAAATTTTCATAGTAAGGTAGTCACCAACACTACTTAAAATTTTTAAATGTAATTACAGGCATACTTTACTTCTTATTGTGCTTAATTGTGTTTCCTTGGAAAACAACATTTCAGGCAGTCCAGTGGCAGGGAAGAATGAAACACAGCACTGTCTAAAGTCAAAAGGGTGAATGACATCCTCATCCGCCCCTGAAGCTCTACAGCCAACACTCCATCATGTGAGTCTTCTGTGCATTTTGCAGCAAAACGGCATTCTATTGTAACACTGACACTCTGTCAGGTGATGGACAGACAGACCCACACCCTGGAGGAGACCCATGAGCATCCATCCCATTCATTACAACATCTCCCAGTCAGGCTGTGTGGGTCAGCTGGACCACCCACACCCCTGCCTGTATCTCACAATCCTCCCACCATTGAACGTGAAGGCTCAGGGCAGACTGACTGCCTGTGAACCTACCTGGTGACGTCTGTGATTTGTGGAGAGCCACAGGCAATGCCAGCCCCATGGAAAGCTTTTCAGTTTTTGTTGTTGTTGTTGTTGTTGTATTTAAATAAATGTTAAGGCTGGAATCTGTGAAGATATGGTATTTGTTTGTTTGTTTTAAAGAGGAGGTAAGGGAGTATTTAGATAAACTCTCAATGCTCTGAGAAAGGAGCTATTCCTCTTTGGAGGAATTTTGAAGTTGATCTTATGCTGATATACATTCAAGAGGCTGTAAAAAGGATTTAATATGCTTTGAACTCATAGAGCCAAATTTCATCATAAATTTTTCCTCTAGATTAACATTCAATTAAATATATTGGTGAAAAAGATTATTATTCCCTCTTCTTCCCTCATTCTTTGTCATCTTTTTTCTTTTCTTCTCCCACCTCCTTCTTCCCCGTCCTTTCCTCTTTGCTTTTCTCTTACTCAATTCTTACATTGAGAACAACTTAAGAAATGGAGGATTCAAGCACATTAGAACACCTTGGTTAGTAACATATTTACTTTACACACGCAGGAATCTGCTTGAACAATGGGTGCTTTTGAGCAGGAGATAAACATGTAATCAAGTGTTTAAGCTGGGAAGGCCTTCGAGATCATCTAAACCAGCCCTGGCAAATACGTGGCGCAGGTGCTACCGTGGCCCCCTTCCCGTGTGAGGCCAGCATTGCCCTTTCCCGCTAAGCTCATTTGGAACCTCAGAATCCTTCTCAACCCATGGCTCTGGGTAGCTGCTACTGATCAAATTGGCTTGAGAAATAGAACCTGTTTTTCATCTCTAAATCTACTCCAACCCTTTCATTTTATAAATGTGGAAACTGAGTACAAGAAAGGCTAAGTGAACCATACGAGATGACACAATTCAGGGAAAGCTGGGGCTGGCATGTGAGACTTCTGAATTCTGCTCCATACTCCTTCCAGGGTGATCTGTGATGGCAGTGGTTCTCCACACGGGTTAATGGAGCAGGGTCATGCAGGAGCGCTTGGAGAAAGAGAGGAGAGGGGGCTGTGAAGCCAGGTAAGAGGCTATCAACACAGTTTCATAATATAAATCGGGCCGGGCGCGGTGGCTCACACCTATAATCCCAGCACTTTGGGAGGCCAGGGCGGGTGGATCATGAGATCAAGAGATCGAGACCATCCTGGTCAACATGGTGAAACCCCATCTCTACTAAAAATACAAAAATTAGTTGGTCATGGTGGCGCACACTTGTAGTCCCAGCTACTCAGGAGGCTGAGGCAGGAGAATTGCTTAAACCCAGAAGGCAGAGGTGGTGGTGAGCTGAGATGGCTGAGATGGCACCATTGTGCTCCAGCCTGGATAACAAGAGCAAAACTCTGTCTCAAAATAATAATAATAATAATAATAACAATAAGATAAATCATTTCCAGTGATCAAAGAATATAACCCTATAACCTGGATTTCTACATTCAAGAATTGGAAAACTAACATGCTTTCTTCACCGATGTGAAATGTGATTATCACAGCAACCCCATGGGTTAACAGACAACACCCCCATTGGAGTGCAGTGCAGTGGGGCAGGTCAGAGCACGCGGCCAGCTGCCCAGGTTCAGATTCCAGCATTGCCACTTTGGGAAAGCTGTGGAACATCTTCATGCCACCCAGAGTCAGAAGCTTATCAGTAATAAAGTCCAATCTGGAACCTACATCTCTAGACTTCACATCCAATTTCCACCACGCCACAGCTAAACAGGAAGGCAAAGCCAATGTTGAGTCAGACAGCAGATATCTCAAAAGTATATCGTGGTGTCACTCAGAAACCGGGAAAGTAACTCGAAAAGCCAGTACACTGATCAACAAACTTGATTCGGTTGCATGTGTGGTTGTATTGCTTGCTTTGAGAATCAGGATGAAAAGAACCAAACTATTTTTGTGATCCATGAGGCCTAGTTTAAATATTTTAAGTTAGAATGTCTCCGTTTGGAAGGGAAGTTTCTATGGACCTGTTTATCTCTTGCCTCTGAAGAGCCCTTCAGTTCTCTTTACTTGAAGAAGCCTCAACTAAAAACAGGGTCAATTGCTTGGAGACAGGAAGGGCACCATGCGTGGGTGAGACCCAGCGCAGTCATGACTGGATGGAGAAAGAGCAAGGGAAATTGGGAATGGAGAGCCCCTGTCCATCCAAGCAAGTAGAAAAGGAGAGGTAATTAGTGATTTAAAATACCACCTTGAAAATGAGATCACAATAACTGGCAGCCTACAAATATTAACTACCAGGATGCCACTAAGAGATACTCATTACTAAAATGAATGGGATCAACATTGTTATGAGTTACCTAGATCTCAAATATCACTCACCTAAAGTAATAATCGTCAAACACCTATTTCCAAGATGTAATTACTCGGAGTCTGGGATTGACTGCCAAGGTTGTAAATGGTCTTATAAAGTAGTCTGCATGAGAAGCAGTGTTTTCCTAAAAGTTCTAAGCCACCTTGAAGGTATGTCAAGGTAGAAATGCTCTTTCGGAAAACATGGTTGTTTTTTTGCTTTTTTCCTTTTTGCTTCTTTGATGATAAGAACAAGTTTTCTTGTCCAGCAATTGGTAAGATGTTCAGTACAAAAGGTACAAAAGGAAGAAAATCAAACACCGCATGTTCTCACTCATAGGAGGGTGTTAAACAATGAGAACACATGGACACAGGGAGGGGTGCACTACACACTGGGGTCTGTTGGGGGGAAATAGGGGAGGGACAGTGGGGGGTGGGGAATTGGGGAGAGATAGCATGGGGAGAAATGCCAGATATAGGTGAAGGGGAGGAAGGCAGCAAAGCACACTGCCATGTGTGTACCTATGCAACAATCTAGCATGTTCTTCATATGTACCCCAAAACCTAAAATGCAATTAAAAAAAAAGAAACAAACAAACCAAAAAGGTACAAACGGTTATGAACCACTGCCATAACGCCCACCCAAAGAATATTGTAACTGGTCCCAAAGGTCAGTTCTTAGGGCTTTTTCCATATCGAATATAGGCATAAGACTGTAGCAAGTGGCAGTTCAGTACAAAGCAATTTTGAAGTGACCAATTCCCTTGAAAATATGAGCCTGGAACAGAAATACTTATTGTAAGACCTGAGATTACAAGAGACTTCAGAGATCAATCAGGGAAGCCAAGGACATTGCAAAAGAAAGTACTGTGGATTTCTGTTTTGAATTTGAATCCAAACAATATTCTTTACTGGAGAGCAGATGTTCAGAAGGAACCGGGAATAGTGAGTTCAAACAAGAATGTCCCTTGCTTTGTGTTCAACACACACAAAACAAACAAACGAAGGCCTTGAGGGACTATTCTCTTTGTGACTGTTCTCTCCAGGTGACATGAAACAAACACAGCCTCCCACACCAACAGAGCTGTGCCTTGTGGGCTCCAGAGTGCTCTGCAACGCGTGGGTAGCCAGCATTCCAGCCTATCAGGCCCAATAGACTAAACAACTCCAGAGAGAGGGGGTGGTGGTGTATTGCATTGTACCCTGAGATGCTGCTTTCACAAAATGCAAAGGCCCCTTGATATAAAGCCTTTTATCAATAAACTCAATTCAAACGAGAATCCATCAAATTTCAAGCAGGTTTTTTTTTTAATCTCATAACAAGTCTATGTACCTTGTTTTTCACAAGGTCTATTGTCTAACTTTCTATGTGTTTCTTCCATCAGGCTGTTTCTTGCATCACTTTTTGAGTATATAGATATTCAGAGGACTGGCGTGAATAGTCTATGAACAGAAACTAAATTACAATACACCTGGAGAGTTCAGAAAGAAAAATAACAGTGGTCAGAATGGTTTCTTCTGAGAAAAACTAAGGAAGTGTCTAAAAAGCCCTGTAGTATTGACAGTCCTCATAGGAACCTTAGGGCTACCTCACCTTGGGAAAATCACCTCAGCTCTCAAACTCTCAGTGTCCTTATTAAGAAATATTTTTCAAAAGCAAATAGGATAAAGTTAAGTTTGGAAGCCATGAAGGGTCTGGAATTTCACCCTAGCAAACTAACAAGTGAGCCTACCTTAGTGTTATTTACATGTGCTGAGAGAATACAAGAGACTTCAGGGTCAGAGAAAAGACCGTTTACACTCACAGCAAAAGCAGGAGCTAGAGCAATATCTCGCTCTATTTCCCCAATGTGATGGAACCAGAGGTTACCTGCATGTGCATGGGGTGTATCACAGAAAAGAAAACCTGAAATTAGGAAAATCTGATCATTTATGGGGCTACTGATGACCTGCCCATCCTCCTCTCTAAAGGGGGAGATTACTCATTACCTTGGAATGGAAGCAAATCTTCTCTGGGGAGGGCATGAGAAGTTCTTTATCTTTATTACTTTCAGATGTCTCCAGAGAGAGAGGGACAGAGACATCTCCAAGCTTTGTTATCTTGGAATGTCTCCTTAAATGAACATTGGCTACAAATGCCTTTGCTCAGGGGGCCTGGACCATGCAAAAACATGACAAATCCATGGATAAGTGCTTCCCAGTAGTCACATACTTACTTAAAACCCCCAAAGCCTCCCCACTGCAGCTAGACAGAGACATCCAGCCCTGATTGGTCATGGCCTAAGAGGCCTACTTGATAGGGTACCCATATATCTTTCAAATCTCATCTCATTCATTCTCCACTAGGCTCCTGCCACAGATGTGCCCCTTGGACATACCAAGTTCATTTTCACCTCAGAGTCCTTGAACTTGCTACCCCTTCTATCTGGAATAGTATTCCATGGGCCCTGCCTTGAGTGACTTCTTATTCTCATCTAGGACACATCTAGCCCAATTGTCACCTCCCCAGAGAAGCCTCTCTCAGCACCAATTGAGGTCCCTCCCATCACATCACTTCATTGTCTTCAGGACCCCATTATTATCTTCTGCTTACTTCTCTGTTTTGTCTGCCTGCCCCTGCAAAAAGGTAAGTCCTACGAGAATAGAGAACTTGATTTTGGACTCAATTTTTAATCTGGTAGCTAGAATAGTACCTGGCTTATTTCAGTAAATATCTGTTAAATAAATGTTGAATATGTAACGTGGGGGATGCTCCTAGCTTCTCATGGAAGCCTAGGTAATATAATGAACGTAAGCATGCCTTGTAAACTGCAGGAAGAATACAAGGGAAATGTATTAATATTAACATTGAGTCCAACCATGTAGGCACTGAGGTGAAAACATGATGTAAACGTTCACCCTGCCTTATCCTCCCACAGTCATCAATTTACGCCAGAACATAGCGTTCTCTGGCAAAAAAACATTCTTCTTCCTGAGCTCTAGACTTATACATCCAAATCTAGACATCTCTGTCCCATATCCCACTGACATTTCCAGCTCAATGTGTCCAAAATGCAGCTCAGCATGTTTCCTTCTAGCATTAGTTTATCTGCACTAAAAGCAGCCCTTTTATTCAATCACACGAACTAGAAACCTGGTAGATTTCTTACATCCCTCCCCTTGCCTTCCTTACCCCTCATGTCAGTCATTCACACTTGCTGATCTACTTTTCAAATATTTCTGGGCTCCATTCCCTCCTTCCCTCTCTCATTTGAGCCTTCATGTTTTCTTCTCTTGGACAAGTGTGATAGCTTTATTTATTTATTTAGAGACAGAGTTTTGCTTTTGTCACCCAGGCTGGAGTGTAATGACACAATCTCCGCTCACTGCAACCTCCACCTCCCAGGTTGAAGTGATTCTTCCACCTCAGCCTCCTGAGTAGCTAGGATTACGGGCACAGGCCATGATGCCTGGCTATTTTTTGTATTTTACAGAGAGACAGAGTTTCACCATGTTGGCCAGGCTGGCCTGGAACTCCTGACCTCAGATAATCTGCCTGGCTCAGCCTCCATGTTGGGATTACAGATGTGAGCCACCACGTGCACAGCTAACAGTTTTTTAATTAGTTTCCCTGCATTCAGTCTTGGACCTCACCAGTATAGTCTCTTTTCTTATTAAATCAAATACACACTCTAATATGCTGCAGAGGTTTCTTCATGATCTGGCACCTGAAAAATTCCTTTCCTCATCCCTTGGCCTTCCTCATCTCACACCTTGTACTCCAGCAGCATGGATCTGCTTCTGCTCCCTGTTCTTGTTTGACTTCTGCTCCTTTGCTTGTGCTATGTCCCCAGCCTGAAAAGCCTTGAGCCCCTGCCTCTCCTACACACTCATTTTCACCTCTTTAGGCACAGCTTCGCTTTCCCAGGAGGCCGGCCCTGGATGAATCACAACCCTTCTTTATTCTGGGGCGGTGCCTTGCATTTGCACTCCCTGGATGTGTCTCAAGCACTGCACTCACACTGTGTTGTGATTTTCTGTTTGCACATCCGCTTTGTCCGCTGTACTCTCCTGCTCTGTGAAAGCCTACATCCGCATTATCTTTTAATCTCCAACATCTAACCTGTTACATGACATAATAGGTGCTCAACTAATATTTTTTCAAAGAAATAAGGAGGAAAGAAGGCTAGGAGGAAAGAGAGGAAAAAAAACAGGGAGGAAGAATCACTTGTATATTGAAAAAATATAACTTTCAAATACAACAGTCTAGTTAAATAAGATGATAAGAAAATAGAAACACAAACACTTTGATTCTGTCTTGGTTAAAATGGAAAGAAACTGTAGGTCAGTATCAATTCGATATCTTGAGAGCAAAATCCTATTACATCATGTACTAGTTATTAATAGAGAGGTAGGCTAAAAAATGTTTTTATTCCAGTAATCTCTGTAATACAAAGCGAAATCAGATAGGAGAGAAAATATAGTATTTTTATTTGAATTATATGAGCCATGACCATTGCTGTGTTTCCTAAAAAGAATCAAGAAGCTTCTTAAGAAATTCACAAGTTCATTATGTGCTTTTCTTTCTGTAATGGTCCTAAAAGTTAAAAGCAAATGTTCTGGAACATAAACTTTAATCTCAACGTATGTAAAACAGAGATTGTTTATTTAATCTATAGAATACATTTGTTTCAGGGACTGGAATTTGCTGGCTTAAGTTGTAAATTAACCCTAATCTGATTCATCATTATATAAATTGTATATTTGTTCATTACAGAAGTATTTTTTCATTACCAAAAATTATTGAGGCTCCTGGATCTAGCTTTTCTCTCTGCCAGTATATGCATAATAAAAATAAGAAGCTCCCATAGCAGACTCAACCCCAAACATGATGAAAAGTTTAGTTTCCTTGAAAACATATTCTCCCTTTTCTCAACCACACATTATTATCATGGATCCAGGTTTCTAAAGTATATTGTTAAGGTCCAGTCTTTGTGGTCTCTGGATAGAAATTTCTTTCAGAGTCTGTAAGACTTCATTTATTTTTTAAACTTTTTTAAATGGAAAAAATAACACAAATAATCTCTACTTTACTATGCCCTGAATTTCCCAAACATCAGGAACAATTTGAAGCTGCTACTTCATCCTATTTTCCATTTCAGTAATATTTTCCCCTTTCCTTTTAAGAGATTAAGGTTATTTTCTATTTCATGACTTGGCTGCTAATAACCAGACATTTAAGGGCAGATTCCAGAGAAAGGCTACAAGGCCTGGGAGTAGGAGGTCCACATTCACTGTCTAATTACAGCTCGTGCTCGACTTACAACCACGATTGGGACCGGCAGACTGGTCGTAACACGATTTGGTCGTAAGTTGAGTAGGCTATATGTACAGTTGAAATGGTACACTCGGAGATGGTAGTGCTGCTGGAAGCTGGTCCGCACTGTCGTCCGCCAAGCTGGGCAACGTGTGCGCTGCCAGACGCGGAGCAGTCGTGGCTAGCGATTGTGGTCGTAAAGTCGAATGGTTGCATAGGTCGTAAGTTGATCAATACCTGTATATCATGATGTACCCAAATGAAATCACTTCTTTCCAAGAAGCATGACCATGTGATAGCCTAACTATTAGAGGAACAGGTAAATGTGACACCTTTGCAACCTGTGTGAAGGTGAGTGCTGAACTTGGCAACCTATAGGAAGCAGAACTTGACTCTGTGGAAGGTTCCCACTGTGGTCAGAATATTTATGTCCTCCCAAAATTTGTGTGTTGAAACCTAACTCTCAAGGTGATGGTACAGGTATTGATTGACTTACGACCTATGCAACTTACAACCATTCGACTTTACGACCACAATCGCTAGCCACGACCGCTCCGCGTCTGGCAGCGCAAACGTTGCCCAGCTGGGCGGAGGACAGCGCGGACCAGCTTCCGGCAGCACTACCATCTCCGCGTGCACCATTTCAACGTTATCCCAGACTCGGCACAGCAATTTGTGTTTTGTGTCTTGGATATTTTTCATCAAACCCCTCCCAATAAATTTCTTACACATTTCGAAGCAATGGACCCAAACATCGAACGATTTGCAAGGATGGAACGGATGGCGCACGATGTGTTTCGTCCGTATTGCGAAATTTATGAAGAAAAAAAGAAACATACAATTCAGACAAAGCTCACCATGTTTATGAAAAAACCAACTCTGGTAACCCCAACTGCTGCCTCAGATGACGACATCAACGATCCGCAGCCAAGCACCAGCGGCCGATGAAATGTTTTGTACATGTTTATAGATTTTGATACGTTTTGCAATTGGGAAAATGTTTCCTATGGTATTTTATACACCTGTATTTTGTATTTTTGTATGCACCTGTATTTTGTAATTTTGTATGTTTTGCAAATATTAAACCAGTTGTACTGGTAATGCAGTGTTTTACTTAAACCTGACGAATGTAAAAATAAGAAACAAAATGGTGTAGAGATGATATGAATGGCATAAAATGAACAAAGAAAATTATGATATATGACAATAATGAAAGAAAATTATGATAAAATATGACTTAAAGATTTTTATACCATCATTTCACTGTACTGTACATACGTATAGCCTACTCAACTTATGACCAAATCGTGTTACAACCGGTCTGTCGGAACCAATCGTGGTTGTAAGTCGAGCACTAGCTGTATTAGGAGGTGGGGCCTTTTGGAGGTAATTAGTTTATGAGAGCACCATCCTCATTAATGGGATTAGTGCCCTTATAAAAAAGCTTGAGGAGCAATGGAAAAAGGACTCTCTGTTTAATAAAGGGTGCTAGGAGAACTGGCTAACTATATGCAGAAAACTGAAAGTGGACCCCTTCCTTACATCTTACACAAAAATTAACACAAGATGGATTAAAGAGTTAAATGTGAAACCCAAAACTATACAAAACCCTAGAAGAAAATCTAGGCAATACCATTCAGGACATAGACATGGGCAAAGATTTCTTGAAAATGTCAAAAGCAATTGCAACAAAAGCAAAAATTGACAAATGGAATCTAATTAAACTAAAGAACTTCTGCACAACAAAAGAAACTATCACCAGAGTGAAGAGACAACCTACAGAAAGAAAACTTTTGCAATCTATCCATCTGACAAACATCTAATGATTAGAATCTACAAGGAACTTAAACAAATTTACAAGAAAAAACAAACAAACAACCCAATTAAAAAGCGGGCAAAGGACATGAACAGACACTTCTCAAAAGAAGACATTTATGAGATCAACAAACATGAAAAAAAGCTCAACATCACTATCACTGATCATTAGAGAAATGCAAATTAAACCCACAATGAGATACCATCTCATGCCAGTCAAAATGGCAATTATTAAAAAGTCAAGAAATAACAGATGCTGGCAAAGCTGTGGAAAAATAGGAACACTTTTATAATATACAGTTGGTGGGAATGTAAATTAGTTCAACCATTGTGGAAGACAGTGTGGTGATTCCTAAAAGACCTAGAACCAGAAATATCATTTGACCCAGCAATTCCATTACTGGGTATACACCCAAAGGAATATGAATTATTCTATTGTAAAGATACATGCACACATATGTTTGTTGCAGCACTATTCATAATAGCAAATACACGACATCAACCCAAATGGCCATCAATGGTAGACTGGAAAAAGAAAATGTGGTACATGTACACCATGGAATACTATGCAGTCATAACAATAAATGAGATCATGTCCTTTGCAGAGACATGGATGGAGCTGGAAGCCATTATCCTCAGCAAACTAACAGAGGAACAGAAAATCAAACACTGCATGTTCTCACTTATAAGTGGGAGCTGAACAGTGAGAACACATGGACCCAGAGAGGGGAATAACACACACTGGGGCCTGTTGGCAGGGGTGTGGAGTGGGTGGGGAGAGGGAGAGCATCAGGATAAATGCCTAATGCATACCAGGCTTTATACCTAGGTGATAGGTGCAGCAAATCACTATGGCACGTTTACCTATATAACAAACCTGCACATCCTGCACATGCATTCTGGGACTTAAAATATTTTTTTTAAAAAGTACCCAAGTTTTTATAACCCAACTTTATTGAGACATAATTTACATACAGTAAGTTCTACATATTTGAAATATCCAGTAGATGACTTTTGACAAAGATATAAAATATTTTAACCTCCTTCATTCCCCTTTACAGTCAATCTCCCTTTCCCTCCCCACTCCAGGCAACCACTCATCTGATTGCTCTCCCTATAGGTTAACCTTGCCTGTTCTAGAATTTCATAATTAGAATCATACAGTATGTGCCCTTTTGTGTTTAACACGTCTCACTGAGCACAATGTGAGATTCACTCACACTGCATGCATCAGTAGGTTCCTTTACCACAATTTACTTATTATCCTCTTGATTGACATAAGGGTTCCTGAGAATTTTTGGCTAAATAAAGCTCTTTTGAATGTTATTGGAGTAGGTTTTTTTTTTTTTTTTTTTAGCAGAATCTTGCTCTGTCATCCAGGCTGGAGTGCAGTGTCACAATCTCAGCTCATTGCAATCTCTGTCTTCTGGGTTCAAGCAGTTCTCATACCTCAGCCTACCTAGTAGCTGGGACTACAGGGGTGCATCACCACACCTGGCTAATCTTTTTTCTTTTTGGATTTTTAGCAGGGATGTGGTTTCACCATGTTGGCCAGGCTGGTCTCGAACTCCTGACCTCAGGTGATCCACCCTCCTTAGCCTGCCAAAGTGCTGGGATTACAGGCATGAGCCACAGCACCTGGCCTGGACTAGAATTTTTAAGAACATTCGTTTCCATTTCTCTTGGGTAGATACCTCAGGATGGAACTGCAGAATTATCTCATAAGTTTATAATCAACTTCACAAGAAACCCGATGTTTTCAAATCAGGTGACTCCGTATTAAACACACAACAACAACAACATACAAGAGAGTCACTTGTGCCATGTCCACAGCAACACTGCGTGTTGCTTGGTATTTGAATTTAAGCCATTTTACTGGGGGTGAAACTGGTATCTCATTGTAGTTTTACCTGCATTTTCCTGATGACTTAATATTTCTGAGAATATGATCCTGCGACTTTTGGCCATTCTTATATCTTCTTTGTGAAGCATCATTTCAAATCTTTTGCCCATATTACGGTTGTCTTCTTGAGTTTTCATTGTTCTTTATATACTTTGTATACAAGTCCTTTCTTAGATATATGATAAAATTACTTTCTTTTTGTCAAAAAAACAGGGTGGCTTGAGAGGACCTGCGTGCCCTTTCCATCTTCCTTCCCATGAGTACACAGTAACAAGGCCCCATCTGTGAGGAGCAGGCCCTCATCAGACATTGAATCTGCTGGTGACTTGACCTTGGACTTCCCAGCCTTCAGAAATGTGAGCAATAAATGACTCAGTCTGCACTAATTTATTACAGCAGCCCAAACAGACCAAGACAGTTTGGTAGGTGAGTGACATGGCTGTTCTGTGCTACGATGAGCTCAGACACCAAAAGGCAGATGGCAGGCTTCTTGCTGTGCGTTTATGTCCATTAGATGACCAGCCACAGTTATAGCAATGATAGGCTATTCAGTTGGAAATGGCCTTAACAACAACAACGACAAAAAGCCAGCTGCATTTCTAAGAACTCACCTCTCTAGTAGGAAAAAAGGATTAGCCTTACCATTCTCTCCTAGAATTAGTAGATTTTTTTTAATTAAACTTTTTTAATGGGTCTCAAAATTCTGTGACAAATTTTTGGTCAAGTTGCTTTCATTAAAAAGTACTGATTTTAAAAACTAATAACTTAAAACTGCCACACACAAAAAAGAAAACCAAAGTCGTCCACAAAACATTCCTTTCCTCCTGAAGGTTTTACAATACATTGTTGTCATTATTCAGCCTTTTATTACTAAACTTAAATGGCCAATTGAAACAAACAGTTCTGAGACCGTTCTTCCACTGCTGATTAAGACCGGTGCAGCCGGTCTTAGGGATAATATTCATTTAGCCTTCTGAGCTTTCTAGGTTGACCTGGGGACCTTGCCAGCTCCAGCAGCCTTCTTGTCCACTGCTTTGATGACACCCACAGCAGCTGTCCATCTCATATCACTAACAGCAAAGTGACCCAGAGGTGGATATTCTGAGAAGCTCTCAACAAGCAAGGGCTTGCCAGGAACCACATCAATGATGGCAGCATTACCGGGCTTCAAGAATTTCGGGCCAGCTTCCAGCTTTTTACCAGAACGGTGATCAATCTTTCCCTTCAGCTCAGCACACTTGCATGCAATGTGAGCCGTGTGGCAATCCAGTACAGGGGCATAGGCAGCACTGATTTGGCCTGGACGGTTCGGGATAATCACCTGAGCAATGAAGCCAGCTGCTTCCATCAGTGGATTGTTCTTGCTGTCACCAGCAACGTTGCCATGACAAACATCCTTGACAGACACATTCTTGACATTGAATCCCACATTGTTCCCAGAAGAAACGTCACTCAAAGCTTCATGGTGCATTTCGACAGAGTTTTCTTCAGTTGTAACGCTGACTGGAGCAAAGGTGACCACCATACCAGGTTTGAGAACACCAGTCTCTACTCAGCCAACAGGAACAGAACCAATACCACCAAATTTGTAGACCTCCTGGAGAGGCAGGTGCAAGGGCTTGTCAGTTGGATGAGTTGGTGGTAGGATGCAGTCCAGAGCCTCAGGCAGCGGGTTCCACTGGCATTGCCACCCTTTCAAGTGGCTTTCCTTCCTTTGAATCAAGGCATGTTAACACTTGGCTCCAGCATGTTGTCACGATTCCAACCAGAAATTGGCACAAATGCTACTGTGTTGGAGTTGTAGCATTTTCCTAATGTAAGTGCTGACTTCCTATTTCCTCATATCTCTTCTAAGTGTTGGGTGGCTCAGTGGAATCCATTTTGTTAGCACCAACAATTAGTTGTTTCATCCCTAGTGTGTAAGCCAGAAGGGTGTGCTTTCAGGTCTGCCCATTCTTGGAGATACCAGCTTCAAATTCACCAACACCATGGACAACAATGAAAACAGCACAGTCAGCCTGAGGTGTCCCTATAGTCATGTTTTTGATGAAGTGTCTGCGTCCTGAGGCATCAATGATAGTCATGCAGTACTTACTAATCTCGAATTTCCACCAGGAGATATCAATGGTGATACCATGTTCACACTCAGCTTTCAGCTTATCCAAGACCCAGGCATACTTGAAGGAGCCCTTTTTCATTGCAGCAGCCTCCTTCTCAAATTTTTTCAATGGTTCTTTTGTTGATGCCACCACATTTGTAGAGCAGATGGCTCCAGTGGATCATTTGGGCAAGTGGTGGACTTGTCCAAATTTACATGTCCAATGACAACAATGTTGATATGAGTCTTTTCCTTTCCATTTTGGCTTTTAGGGGTAGTTTTCACCACACCAGCTGCAAAAAAGAGGATTAGTTAAAAAAAAAAAAAAAAAAAAGAGGATTAGTAGATTTTAAAGGTGTCTTTGAGATGTCTCCTAGGGTTAAGAGTAAGAATAATATATTATTGCCTGTAGTTTATTAGGCACTTACTGTATGCTGCACATTTTACATTTATTTTCTATGTGAATCCCCCCCAGTAACCTACTGAGTATTATTGTTCTTGTTTTACCAGAAGGGTAAGGTTCCATAAGTCCAAAATATGAATTGCCCATCTGTCTGATTCCAAAGCCTGATATGTCCTGTAGCACTTGCCAGATTTCAAGCCAACCAGAAGCCAAACACATCTGTTGAGAGAGGTGTTCCAGCCCAGCCAGCCTTAGGTATAAGCTTAGTCACCTGCACCAGAGCATGTGAAAGGCACTCCCAAATGCCTGCCACCAGGCCTGTGATGCTGTTATTTGGCATTAACTTATTAGATTAAAGAGTAGTTGCTCTAGGAAATCTCTTAAAAAGCAGATGCTCGGCCAGGCGCGGTGGCTCACGCTTGTAATCCCAGCACTTTGGGAGGCCGAGGCAGGTGGATCACGAGGTCAAGAGATCGAGACTATCCTGGTCAACATGGTGAAACCCCGTCTCTACTAAAAATACAAAACATTAGCTGGGCATGGTGGCGCATGCCTGTAATCCCAGCTACTGAGGAGGTTGAGGCAGGAGAATTGCCTGAACCCAGGAGGCGGAGGTTGCGGTGAGCCGAGATGGCGCCATTGCACTCCAGCCTGGGTAACAAGAGTGAAACTCCATCCCAAAAAAAAAAAAAAAAAAGCAGATGCTCACGAGAAGGACTGCATCTTGTTCAGTCTTGGTCCTCTGAGAAGCAGATGGCCAGATGGGATTGGAAGTGCAAGAGACTTATTAGGGGAAATGCCTGTTAAAAAGAAAGAGACCAGCTGGGTGTAGTGGCTCATGCTTGTAATCCCAGCCAGCTGGGTGTAGTGGCTCATGCTTGTAATCCCAGCAGGTTGGGAGGCCGAGGTAAGTGGATTGCTTAAGCTCAGGAGTTCCAGACCAGCCTGGGCCACATGAGGAAACCCCGTCTCTACAAAAATTAGCCAAGCATGGTGATGCATGCCTGTAATCCCAGCTACTTGGGAGGCTGAGGTGGGAGAATTGCTTGAGCCTGGGAGGCAGAGGTTGCAGTGAGCCAAGATCTCACCACTGCACTTCAGCCTGGGTGGCAGAGCGAGACCCCATCTCAAAAAATAAAAAGACAAAACTGCAATGCAAGGATCTCACCCGTGAAAGGAGAGCAGGAAGGAAGAAAAGTTGACCAGAAAGCATCTTGGACAGCATCACAATTCTAAAATCATTTCATCCTGGCCAATGGGGAGTGCCCAAACCAAAGTCAGCTGCCAAAGCTGCTACAGGGAGTGCTCAGTGGAGCATCTGGGGCCCACGTGTCTTCTTCTCTGCTTCAATGTACAAAAGTGACCCTACCCTGTCCTGCCTGCCAGGGGCAATTACACCTGCCAAGATGGTGATTCCTTCTTTCGTCTGTTGGTCCCTGGACTCAAGGAGTCTAACATGTCCTGGAGGCAGCTGCAGCTTACAGTGCAATGGGGTCCCATCCGGATCCCTTGGTAAGAGTGTGTCCTTTGGGGGATGAGAACCTCCACTACAGAGTCCAGAGTTGAGGAGATAAGAAGTGCAAAGTCCTCCAGTGGATCACTGGAAGTGATAGCGCAGGCACCCCCACTTCCACCCCTTGGTTCCCAGACTTGTGTATTCTTCCTACACAGCACCATAGAGAGGTGTCTGAGGACATGCCTATCCTTTCAGAGAATTGCTTCTCAGTGTCATCTTCAGCTGTGTCTGTGTATCCAGTAGGCTGCTCTTGTGTTCCATGATGAGGTGGTTGCTTCTAGATGTTACAATTTGTGATATGATCAGTGGATTCCATGGCCCTGGGCTCCCACCAACACTCCCTTTGTGTAAAGTTGGTGCTCTGATCAGAGGCTAAGTTGTGTGGGATTCCGTGTGCCCTTCAGAGTGGCACTGGCTGAATCTGCAGACAGTAGACAGGTGATTTTAGGATACATCTATTCATTCAGTAACATTTTTGGAACATTTATTTAGTGCAATACTCTATTCCAGGTTTGGAAATAGAAAGATAAACAAGTACTTCCTGTCTCTGAAGATCTTCTGAATAGATAGATAAAAGGAAACTAACAGCGTACAACATGGCAAGGGCTTCACTTGGGTCTCTATGACAGCAGCAGGGAGGACCTGGGCAGCAGGCTGGGGAGACAGAATGTTGGAGCTGAGTATTCCAGGGTGCAGAGAACTTAGCCTGGTGGAAAAGGAGGGAGAGTTCATTTGCAGTTGAATGTAGCCAGTGTGGCTAAGTGCAGGTACGTGCCAGGAAGCTGGTGGAGCTGAGGTTTCTCAGGATGGGCAGAGAACAGGTCACTAGGAGCCTTTTCTGCCAGGCTGGCAGTTAGGGCTCTGTGTCGTGCCAGGAATAAACCCCTAAAATTGTTTAAACAGAGGAGTAATAATGAACAAATTAGTTTCGGATCCCTGTAGCCACAATATGGAAGGCGAATTGAAAGCAAAACATGACGGAAGCACTGAGGAGGCAGAGTCAGGGGGACTTGGTGACTATGGGTCTGAGGGAGAGAGCAGGGCCACAGCAACTCCAGGGCTGGGCAGATGGTGGTACCAGTCCCTGGAAGAAGATTCATGATGGTGGGCTCAGATTTGAACACAATGGCCATGAATGGTGAATTGTTAAAATGTTGTACATATGTACCATGGAAAACTACACAGCCATGAAAAATGAAATTGTGTCCTTCACAACAACATGGATGAAGCTGGAGGCCATTATCCTAAGTGAATAACTCAGAAACAGAAAATCAGATACCACGTGTTCTCAATTGTAAGTGGGAGCTAAACATACCCCTTGGTCATAAAGATGGAAAGAATAGACAGTGAGGGCTCCAAAAGAGGGGAGGGTGAAAGGGGAACAAGGGTTGAAAAATTACCTACTGGGTAAATGTTCACTATCTGGGTGATGGATTCGCTAGAAACCCAAACCCTTGCATTACACAGCATACTCATGTAACAAACCTAGAGATATACCCCCTAAATCTATAATCAAATATAATTTTTAAAAAGATTGAGACACGATGGGTTGGAAATTCCTGTGAGATATCCAGATGAGCAAATAGATAAATAAATCTGAAGCTAAAGATTTCATAGACTCAGGCTAGGCACAGTGGCTCATGCCTGTAGTCTCAGTAGTATGGGAGTCTGTGGCAGGCAGATTGCTTGAGCCCAGGAGTTCAAGACCAGCCTGGCAACATGGCAAAACCTGGTCTCTATCAAAATAGAAAAATTATCCAGGCATGGTGACACACACCTATAGTCCCAGCTACTTAGGAGACTGAGGTGGGAGGATCACTTGAGCCCAGAAGGCCGCAGTGAGCCAAGATCATGCCACTGCAGGGGCCTGGACAACAGAGTGAGACTCTGCCTCAATACAAAATTTAAAAATCAAGTCTTAAAATTTTATAAACCCAGATACCTTGTCCCTCAGTCCCAATCCCCTTCCGACAGGGCCCCGATGTCTGCCCTTGAAACTCTCCTAGGAAAAAGGCCAAAAGAGAAAGCGGACACCTCAAAGGAGATGAGCCCTGCTCTGTGATTGAGAGAGAGCTGATGGACAGGAAGAGGCCTAAAGAGAATAAAGCTTCCTGTAGGAAAGACTCTGAAGCTGTAGATGCAGATAATCAGAAGATGATCACCCCTACCTTCGTGATTAACAGAAGGGCTGAACAATCGCGAGCCAATCCAACATTTCGAAGCCTTGAAGGTGAGTATACTTTCAGATTTTGGAGGAATGCCATTCAGAGAATGCTTCCTTTGTGAAGGTGCCATTATAATAATGAATGTTTTGTGTTTTGGGAAGTGGTGTAATATTTGGAATGTTCAGCTAAAGAAAAAAAGATTAGCAGCTAGTTCTAATGACTTTTGGAGAACATGAGAATTTTAGTTCGAGTCTTTTTTTTTTCTACCCCAAAGTCAAAGCAAGGGTGAGGTAAGGAAAAATTGAAAACAAAAATTGGTAAGCTGGCTTGATTATAGTAATTACAAAAATACTTCGGCATATATATCAAAATTTTTAAAAGTTCTTTGACATACATTACAGTATTTAATTTGACTTATATTTATAAACAAACAACCCATAGTGAAAGCAGGTTGGTTGTGACAATCCTTCCTCCCAGTTTAAAGAAATGAGGATACTGAGGATAATTTCATCTTCAGTAGCCTTTGAGAGAATGCCCAAACTAGGATTTTCTTTCTGCCATATGATGATTCTCCCTCTATTTTTCCTCACTCCCTCCTTCCCTTGCTCCCTCTTTTCCTTTCCTTTTTTCTTCTTTCCTTCCTTCCTTCTTCATATATAGTGATTCTCCCTCCATTTTTCCTCCCTCCATCTCTTCTTTCCTTCCGCCCTGCTGCCTCCCTCCTTTCTATTTTCTTTCCTTCTTTTTTTTTAGAGAAGCATAAATTTTCTACACCATATATTATATACATACATATGTATATGTGCATATGTATAAGGCACTGAAACTAATAGATACATAATCCCTTCTCCCAAGTTACTCCATCTTCAGACAGACATTATTCCTGGACTTCTGTATACAGGACAATGAGAGACAGAATATATGGTGGTTCAAGGCATGATCCCTGCCTGGGTCCACTTACAGGCTCTTTGACTTGGGCCAGTTAATTAAACTTTGCGTGTTTTAGTTTCTTTTTTTGTAAATAATACCTCCCTCAGAGGGTTGTAGATGAGTTACTATCTGTAAAGCCCTTACCTGGCACTCAATAAGCTTTATATAAGTGTGTTTAATAAATAAATGAGCTGGGTCAGTTGACTGCTGTGTGAGAGAAAGATTATACTTTATTCTCACTGCTCAGTGGCTTGTTCACATAATTATAACTAATCTACACAAACATGGGAGAGAGACATTTGCTTTATTGCTTCTCCTCTTTCCTCCATCTGGAAGAAATTCCATAGATGAAAGGGTTTATGAAAACCAAATACGTATCACCAAACATCTCTTCTAAGGGCTCGGGTCCAATGCCTACTTAAGGAAGAAAAGGCTGCCTTCTTCTTAGGGTGCACCCTGATTCAAATCCCAGGGGCATTCCGTATCTGAAATGCTGAGAGTAATGAGTCCCAGAGATGGCCTTTGGAGATCACTGAGATGATTTCATTCGTTTATACCATTTGGGTGGGTGGGAAGGCTCTACAGTCTGCCACAATTTCCTCCCAAGTGCTAGAGAAGAGAAATATTCATTCACTCATAACTGTTTCTACTGAGGTCATGAGGTCATGGCATGATGTTTTGCTTTTCTCCTTACAAGGAAATCTTCAAAACTTTCTTCAGATGAGGAACCAAAAATAGTGACAAGGAGAAAAGGTTGCCAAAGATATGTGCCTCTTTCCCCTTTTATTTCATTTATAGTAAAATCTTAAATCTACGAGAGCTGCTTTGCAACGTTCCTTGCACTAAGACACTGTTTATGTCAAGTGGTAGTTCACGATGCATCGACTCCACACCTCTGGAATATCTTATGTTTCAATATGAACAGTGACTACTAGTCCTCTCTGTTCACTTACACTTACCAATAATTTCCAAAAAGCTGTGCTGCCTCTTTCTGTCTCTGCCAAACTTCATGGGATTTCTCGTCTCTGAGAGAGGCAGCATGGGGTAAACACTCAAGGGGCTCCGAGGCAGAAGACGTGGGTTCAAGCTCTGAAACCACCTCTGTCTTCTAACATTGGGAAAGTCATCTCCCTTCTGTGCTTCCTCACTTACAAAATGTGATATCTCCCATTCCCTCCTCACACAGCTGTGCAGAGGATCAAGCTAAATAATAATAGAGAACCACTCTAAAGCTCTATTTAAAAATAAGTTACATTCATTCTTTCTGCACTTTCTTATATGTATATTTCACAACAAACAAGGCTAAACTAATTGAAACTGAAAAAAATATAACTGTAGGACAATTACAAACCGTTGTCAAATTTTCAGAGCAAAAGGTGCCTTATTCAAGTGTTAGTTGGCATTCTAACAATTTAAATAAACAAATACATTTTACATTTCATAAACACACACACACATGTATTTGGCTACAGTGTTAGACACATCAGTGCCTTAAATTAGGCTATAAACTTTTGATTAAATATCTCTGAAATTTTAGAGCTTAGGATTCAGAAAACAGGTTGTATTTTTTTCCCAAGCATGACATTTTGCCATGTTTCTTTCATTTATTTGTATCGTCGTTTTGCTTTCTGAAGTGAGTCAAAGATAATGATAGCTGCAATTAAGTTTGAGGCAGAGTTTATTAGTTGTTCACCAAATACCCATCCTCTCCTCTATCAAATTAACTGAGCCCTGGTTTTTAGATGGACACAGCAATACCCAGCTACAGCAATACAATACCCAGCATTTCCCATTTTCTTTTACAGCTAGGTGTGGCCATCTGGCTATGTTCTGGTCAATGAGATGTAAGCGAGTGTTGTGTAGGATTTCCAGAAAGTTTCATAAAAGGAAGAAGTTGCTCCTCCCCCTTCACTTCTTCCACCCTGCTATTTGGGAAGTGGTTGAAATGGCTAAACTTGGACATGAAGAAGCAGGCCAGGTCCTAGTGTTACCAGTAGGGGGGTGTCCAGGTTCTTGGCATCTTGAACAAAGAATTGAACAAAATGCACTCCCATTGGTTACGTGGTGTACACCCCTATGTAAATAAAGTAGTGGCCCATGATCAGTCTGATTGGTTGTGGGAGGGGACCAATCAGAGGCTGAATCAAAGTTTCAAAGTTACACCCTATGCAAACATGTGATTGGTTGTGGAAAGCGGCCAATCAGAGGTTGAAATTACAAAGTTATATTCCTATGCAAATGAAGACTTGGCCTGTGACCAGTCTGATTGGTTGTGGGATGGGACCAATCAGAGATACTTTTAATTTTTCATCTGCTACACAGAAAAGGGGGATGTTGCAAAGGGAGTAGCTTCTGGTCATTTTGGGCATGGAAATTTGGGGTTTTCCTTTTGGTTTAGGTCTAGGAAGTCAGCTGCAAATGGCCTTAGGTTCCCTGCCTCCAGACCCTATTCTCCTACCTCACTAGAGATGGACAAGGGTGAGGCAAGAGGGGCTCTGTATCCCTGGTGTCAATGAAGTCAACACAAACCCTCTACCACCTAGTTCTGGATTCTTATATATGTGAAAGAATTAAGCAACTATCTTGTTTACCTTTTAGAAGAGGTGAGGAGTGGGTCTATGTTATTTACAGCTGAAATTAATTTTACCCAAAAAACATCAGTCTACTGACCCATCCATTTTCAAGACAAATTTGAACCTTTTACCTAAAGTTAGATGTCAAAATATAAAATGCATTGTCCAACATGATTACTTGGCAATTTACCGATGATTTTGTGATAAACCCCTACAATTTCTGATTTTTGGTTTTTGGCAAGCAACCATGACTGACACAAATAAAAGGCTGGACCATGTCGGCCAAAAAGAATAAACAGAGTGGCTTAAAAAAAAATCTGTAGGGCAGTTGTGGTGGCTCATGCCTATAATCTCAGCACTTTCGGAAGCTGAGGCGGGCAGATCACTTGAGGTCAGGAGTTCGAGGTCAGCCTGGCCAACATGGTGAAACCCTGTGTCTACTGAAAATACAAAAATTAGCTGGGCATGGTGGTATACACCTGTAATCCCAGCTACTCAGGAGGCTGAGGCAGGAGACTCACTTGAACCCAGGAGGCAGAGGTTGCAGTGAGCCCAGATCATGCCACTGCACTCCAGCCTCGGTGATAAAGTCAGACTCTGTCTTTAAAAAAAAATCTGTTTACAGGAACCATGAATCAGGCAGGATGACACCTCAGTTTCATGTCACTTGCTCATGGAAGCTCTGTCAACAGAAACTGACAGAGTAGCCAGTTGCTCCTCACAGATCTGCTACAGTCCCAGGGAGGTCACAGGAGGGCAGTGGAGGAGCGTGCACAGCTACATGGACCTGTAATTTTGTGAGCAGCCCTGAGGAAATTTAGCTGGACAGTGTTTGTACCTGTATTTGGAAACTGATGAGATGATCAGACACTCCATTCCTATTTATTAGATAAAGTGTCATTTTTTTCATTGATAGAATAGACAGTCTCTTTGGGAAGGTGTAACAAGCCCATCTTGCTCTCAGAAAATGGGATGCACCGCACTGTGCTCTTCTTCACTCACTCAGCAAGTATTTATGAGGCCCCTACTGTATACCAGACCACATATTACACCACTGGATGACCTTTGCTCATGCTATTCCCCTTTCTGGTGGGTAACCTCTTTGTATTCTCTCTTTGTCCAAGGCCAGTGTTTCTCAGAGGCCCAGGTCTGGTCTGAGAAGACTTCTTGGCCACCTGGGCCCTCAGTGATGGCTTCCCTCTACCCAGGTTCCTGCAACACTGAGCACCCACACCACCGATTGGGTGCTCAGCAAATGCGATGTTTGTTCTGCTGTCGAGTGAGTGCTTTGAGTTCACAGACACACCATTAGTGCTTAAAAAATGCTGTGAATGATGCTCACTTAGCTCTCCACTATTTATTTTAGTCAACATGAATTGGCCATCTCTGGCATGCCTGATGCTATACTAAGTATCAGTGGGGAGAAAAGATGAATAAGACTCGGACTCGCGGACCAACTAGAGTAATAGAAGTGTGAAGTGGTTATTTTAATGCCACGTTATATATGCTATAGAAAAGAGCGTGGAGAAAGTGTTAGAGAAGAGGCTACTGATTTATCAGTATTTTGGAAAGTCAAAACAGGTTTCCCAGAAGCAGCAGAGTTCTGCTTGCTCTGGAAGTGGGAGGAAAGGCCAGGTGGGGGAGAGGGGTCATTCACACCAATTGCATCAATGGCCCTCGCAACCTCTTACAAAGTAGGCAGGGTCATTACTATATCTCCTCTCCGTAGATAAAGAAACTGGAAGCAAAACATGCCAGAGCCTTGCCCAGAAGCAAAGCAGACCCGGAACCCAAGCTCTGGCTCCTAATAGGCTTCTCTTTCTACCATGCCCAACTGTCTCCCTAAATAACATTAATGACCATGATTTCAGCCCTGGAGGAGGTCAGGTGTTTCTTATTTTCTCCATTAAAATGAGTCAAGAAGCCCAGTTCATTCAATTTATTGCATTTTCCCCTTCTATTTTTCATAATTCTCTCATTTATGAGGCAAATGTTCTCAGTTAATTCCCCTCCCAGGAATCTTCCCTAAGGAAATAATCTGAGAGGCAGACAGAGATTTATGTAGAAAAACTTCCATAGCAGAGCTATTTATAATAACAGAAAATAGGAAACAACCTAAATTTCCAATAAAAACAGATGAGTGGGCAGGCCCTAAACATCTTTCCATACAATTTTAACGAGATTTTTTTTAATGTTCATGATTAATGTTTTTGAAAAAAGACAGAATAAAGCCTCATGATCCAAATTTTGTTGTTGAATATACATGTCTGTATACGCATATAAAAAAGGCACACTCAGCGGGATGTTTACAGTGCTATTTTTGTATTTCTTTCTTTTCTTTTTTCTTTTTTTCTTTCTTTTTTTTTTTGGAGACAGAGTCTCACTCTGTTGCTCAGGCTAGAGTGCAGTGACACAATCTCGGCTCACTGCAAGCTCCGCCTCCTGGATTCAAATGATTCTCTCACCTCAGCCTCCCAAGCTGGGACTACAGGCGTGTGTCACCGCATCCAGCTAATTTTTATATTTTTAGTAGAGGTGGAATTTCACCATGTTGTCCACGCTGGTCTTGAACTCCCGAACCCAAGTGATCCTCACACCTTGGCCTCCCAAAGTGCTGAGATTACAGGCGTCAGCCACCATGCCCAGCCTGTTGGTTTTCCACAGTGTGTATTTCATCTTTGGGGGAAAAAAAGCCAAACTTGTTTAATAAAATGCAAAAGTCATCAGGAGAGGAATGTAACAAAGACTGTATTCCCGTATTAGTTAGGGTTCTCCAGAGAAACAGAACTAATGGGGGTGCGTGTGTGTGTGTGTGTGTGGACAAAAAGAGAAAGAGAGGGAGAAAGAGATTAATTTATGGAATTTTAGAGAATTGGTTCTTGCAATTATGGAGGCTGGAAAGTCAAACTGTGCAAGGCAGGCAGGCAAGCTAGCGAACCAGGAAAGCACTGCAGTTCCAGGCCGAGGGCAGACGGCTGGCAGAATTCCCTCTTATTCAAGCTCCGTCTTTCCTGTTCAGGCCCTCAACCGACTGGGTAAGTTTCCCCACATTATGGAGAGGCATTTGCTTTACTCAAAGTCTACTTTAAGTGTTAACATCCTCTAAAAAATACCTCCATAGAAACAAATAGAATAATGTTTGACCAAATACGTGGGTACTGTGGCCCAGCCAAACTGACACATGAAATTAACCTGTAATTTTCTAAGCGCTGAGGATTTCCCTTAAGATTTCTTGCTAGCAAAACTGACTGAGGACAGGGCTCTTTTCTCCATTTCCCTGTTGCTCGGCAAAGGATGTGCCTCGTGTGAGACGTTCAGCCCATGTTGGAATGAGTAGATAGGTGAGTAAGGGAGAGAATTCCTAAGAGGATAGGCAACAATATTATAAAGTTATCAACTCAGAATGTCACAAATCTACAGTCAGGGTCCCTTAGCATGGGACATGGCCAACAACCTCAGTTTTCCATTATACACCTCACTATGAGGTCAGGCCCCAGCCACCACAGTTTTCCCAAACCCTCTGCCACTCATCTAATATATTTTTTATTTTTAAACACAAATCTTTTGTTTTATGTATTTATTTATTTCTGAGAAAGGGTCTTGCTCTGTCATCCAGGCTGGAGTGCAGTGGTACAATCTCAGCTCACTGCAACCTCTGCTGCCTGGGCCCATGCCATCATCCCACCTCAGCCTCAAGTAGCTGGAATTACAGATGCACACCCTCATGACCAGCTAATTTTTGTATTTTTGTAGAGACAGGGTTTTGCCATGTTGCCCATGCTGGTCTCAAATTCCTGGGCTCAAGCAATCTGCCAGCCACAGCCATGCAAAGTGCTGGGATTACAGGTATGAGCCACCATGTCTGGCCCACCAATCTACTTAGACCTACCAGGCAGTTGCCCATAGCCCAGGAACCCCTGAGGACACCCAGTTCGCTCCAGTGGTGTTGCCCTTCCCTGAGCAGCCGTCAGTGAGAATCAAGAGTACTTAGGGACCAGTGATGTGGGCCTCTGGGGGCTGCCTGAGGTTAGGGCCCCCACTGGAAGGCCTCCATCACTTCAATCCAAGCGGGTAGTGGTGGAAGCAGCTCTTGATTCTGAGCTACAGCCGGCCAGGGGTCCTTGGGGCTCAGCCCCTGAGGATAGCATCTAGCACCTCCAGCCACCATGCACTTCTCTCCTTCCCATCTTCGGATGTGGGCTTTTGTCCCCCTCAGGGTTTCTCGTTTTATTGATTGACTCAACCCTTGTCTCAGGCTAGAATCTCTCCCTAAGCCACAGAGCCCCAGATCCTCTAACGCTCTGCTGTTCCTCCTCCCTCTGGAGGCTCAGAATGGCAGGATTCCAGGTTCCCAGTCAGTTTAGCAAGGAAAAAAAGTAGTAAAGACATTTCAGTAGCTATAGTCACCAACATACAAAAGCCAGGAAACCCAGGAGGCCCGTAAAGTCATGAGAAAGAAGAAACAAGGAACAAGATTTTTGTCCACCCCAGGCTGCAGGTGGACAAAAATCTATTCAATATGGCAATCTTGTTCTAGGCATACAAAAGGTATTTTTTAATTAAAAATCTGCTATAAGGAATAAGTCCTAAGATATCATTTACTTCATAGGTAAATGCAGGCACAAGTCTCCTGACTGAAAGGAGATAATGTCTTCATTTAGGGATGGGGATAGGAGCCACAGTCCATAGACCTCTGACCCTGCCAACCATTGTGGGAGGCAGGTCCAAGGTGGGTGAGGGAGCTGGGCATCCCCACATGGAGGAGTGGGCCTGGGAGATGAGCCTGTCCCTTTCTAAAGATAGTTGTGTTGACATGCAATCTGGATGGGTGAATGTTACCTCTCTGTATAGCAGGTGAGAAGCGTACCTGGTAGACACAGGTCCCAGAACACTAACAGCTGCAAAGTCAAGGTCACAGATGCTACCTGATGTAACAATAACAGCATGCATTACAGAGAACTTACTATATGCCAGGCACCATTCCAAGCACGTTGCATAGATAATCTCATTTAATCCTCACATTTCTATGAAGTGACTTTGACAATTCTCCCTACTTTATAACTAAGGAATCCGAGGCATAGAGAGATGACTTGATTTGACTTGCCCAGAGCATGGGACTCCATGGCAGCTTTGTGGTCTCACAACCATCACTCTGGAACACACTCACATATGCACACGCACACTCACACACTCCCATGCTCACACACTCAAATATGCTTACATATACATATGCTCACACACACATTCACACTAACACACACACGCGCGCGCGCGCACACACACACACACACACACACACACACACACACACAGATTTCTTGGGATGCCAAAGTCAGATACCTTTTCCTTCCTCCTCTCCCACAAAAATGGCTTACAAACTCACTTTCTTACCTTCTCAATCCCAGCCTGAAGCCATTTTCTAATCCCTGTTTCTGTTCCACTTGGCCCCAGTATTCCAATTGCAATTCTAAGCAGCTGTATTCTAGTCTTGAAGTTTCCTTCTGTATGTTCCCTGCAAGTCTCCCCTCCCTGGGATAAACAGGTACTCTAAACGCATTAGATAACCCCTGGACACCTGCTTCCTTTGTTTTGGCAGTGGTGGGACAGTGTGGAAGAGAAGCAGCTAAGCCCTAGGTCAGAAACCAGCAGTCCACAGCTCTTCCTTTAACCAAGAAAACAGGCTCCCAGTCACGGGGCTGTTATCTCTAAATACAAGAACTTGGTCTCAGTGATCTCTAAAACATTAAAAATGGTGTTTCAATGATCTCTTTCTAGAGGTGCAAGGCTGGCCATTCTTCCTTTTTAAACACCATGCTTTCTCAGGGAGCTTGATGGCCAATCTCTGGGCAAGAACAAGACATGAGGAGATTTATTTTAGAAAACTGGCCATACACACACACACACACACACACACACACACACACACACACACACATTTACGATGTCCTTTAAGGCATAAAAAGAAAGATCCAAGCATTGACAGTGATGCATCTTTGCCAAGTCTCTCAGAGGAGGTTTCTTGTTAACAGGTTGGAATTCATTCCTCAATTCAGAACAACTTGTTCTTTTTCTTTCAGGATATTTGCAGAGAAAAATTTGGGGCTACTAGCAGCCATGAGGCACACATAAAAATGGCATGAGATTAAATGACTAACTTCAAATCAATAAGAGTTTCCTGGGACTCAACTTTGAGAAAGGTAAATATTTGTAGTTATCCATTCTGTGCATTAAACAGCATTAGAAAATCACCAAAGAGCACACACGCATAAAAATAGCATCTGGGAGGCAGACAAATGCCCAGAGGCATTGAGAAAGCTGAGTTGGAGTCAAGGGGCCACATGGTGCTAGGGAAACCCCTCACGGATGTGGGTCACAACTGGCTTCCCTCTGACACACCAACCCAACCTTTGGAAGTGGCTGATCCTTAGAATGGTGAGTTTAGCGTGGTGAATCTCATCTTCTTTCAAACTTTGCTGGCATTTCCAAAACCAAGAGAGAAAATAAATTTGGTTAGAGGCTTGGCAGCCAGTGAGGTGGGTGGGGAGCTGATTGTCTGTCATTCCTGACTAGCTGGTTTCTTGCTCTGCAAAATCCTCTTTCCCAAGGTTGAGTCACCTGAAACTACATTTTCCAGCTTCACTTACATCTAAACTACAGCAAGTAACTAGTGCTAGCTGCATAATCTGTGTGGCCTTGTGAAAAATGGAAAACGTAAAGTCCCTTATTCAAAAAGCAGGAGGAAAAGTGCAGTTAAAGGTACTAAAATAAAATTCATTTTAAAGATTTTATTACTTATAAAATGTACTATGGGATAATAGCAATGAATTAATAACAAATTTATAAATTGCAAAAGAAGGGTAAATTTTTATAATATGGCAAACAATATTGTTATAACATTAATGTAATAATGTTAGCTTGATTGATAAGATTTTTCTTACATACTTTTCTGCAAGTTCATTTATTAGGCCATTTATTGCTTTTAGCAACATCATTCTTCATTGGTATAACTAAAAGTGATGTCAGTTCTCAGCATATGCAAGATCACAAATAATTTTTGACAATTCTCAATTTTGAGAATGACTTTTCTGCAAAAGCCACCATTGCTTGAGTTGTTAAAAGTATTTTATAGTCTGACAATGTTGAGATAAATTTGTTAATTATTTTTGAAATACAAATTTTAGTACATCTAGAGCTGACAATTTTTGCAGAAGAAATTTTCTGAAAAGATTTAACTCCTCATACAAATCAGTTTTGTGTGAGCCTGAATTTAGTTTTTGATGCAAATTTATACAGTAGCATTTTAATGTTTCCTCTGACATTTCCTGTAGCTTGTTGAAGTCATACAAGAAACTGAAAGTAACTTTATGATTTATATACAATTCAAGATGCCTGTTTATACATTCTATCATTGTATCTTCAATGGCAAGGAAAAACTAGTCATAAAATTATCTTCCTCGTTAGTACTGTATTTTGTTCATACAGAGCTTCATATGGAAGCAAAATTATTTTCCATTAACTGTGATAATCAATCAAAATTTAATTTCTGTTTCTAACCCTGTGGATATCTGCTGCAATGTTATGACAATTTTTAATACTAGACATCCTAAAGTCTTAAAAATTCTAATAATTTCCTGATATGCTTTATTGCAATATGTCTCTGCATACTTTTATTTTGTAATAATTTACCAAGTACTAGCAGAACTAGTGAATGGTGGAGCAAGGATTCAGACCCAAAGCCTGGGCACTTAATCACTACGCTGCACCAAGCCTTCTTAATATGACATCAGAGAACTCACCAAACCATCATCTATACTGCATCATAGTTGTCCTGAATATTTGTTTGTTGTTTCCTTGACTAACATCTTTTCCACTGGGGTCCAGGTGCAGTGGGTCATGCCTGTAATCCCAGCACTTTGGGAGACCAAGGCAGGAGGATCACCTGAGGTCAGGAGTTCAAGGCCAGACTGGCCAACATGGTGAAACTCTGTCTCTACTAAAAATACAAAAATTAACCAGGCGTGGTGGCGTGTGCCTGTAGTCCTAGCTATCTGGGAGACTGAAGCAGGAAAATGGCTTGAACCTGGGAGGCAGAGGTTGCAGTGAGCCAATACACACCACTGCACTCCAGCCTGGGTGATAGAGTGAGACTCCATCTCAAAAACAAAAACAAACAAAATATCTTTTCCACTGGGGAACTGCCTCTCCCACACCTGGTGGGTTTGTCAGTCATGTGCCCTGACTCCCCAGGGAAGAGGTAGGGGACACAGTCCAGGCCAGAGTATTTCTTCTTCCTAAACACAGCAATGGGTCTGGGGACAAACTTTTGACCTAGGCAGGGTTATTCAGAGGGCACTTTGGAAGCCCAATAGGCACAAAAGGGTTTCTCCTAAGACTGTGACGATTGTATAAGCCAAACGGGGCCGTTTTTTCTCTCCAAATGGAAAAAGCCTATCTGGGTAAGACCCTAACCTGGAAAAAGGCAGTGCTGAGAGACAGGCCTGATGATGTCATTTGAGCCCCTGGATCTCACTATTCTTGAAGCCTAATAAATGAGCCAATAAATTGTTCTTTTTACCTATGCCAGTTTGAGTTGGTTTTCTGTCTCTAAACATACATTTTTTTAACTACAAATGTTCTTCATATAGTAGACAGGGTGAGAGACTTGAGTCATTCTTCCTGGCCAGCAGCTGTTGTCTGCCTCTGTAAGGCATCTTGTCTTAGAGACAAGATGCTTGTGAAGACATCTACTCTGACCCAAATAGCTCCTCACCAGGGACCATCTCTCACCCATTATTTTCCATGCCTGTGCACAACAGAGGCCACTTTGAGCAGGAATCACTGCTACAACCACCTACTCTATTAATGCATCTTTTTTTGTTTGTTTGTTTGTTTTGTTTTTGTTTTGAGACAAAGTCTCCTTCTGTCACCCAGACTGGAAATCAGTGATGTGATCTCAGCTCACTGCTACCTCCATCTCCCAGGTTTAAGCAATTCTCCTGCCTCAACCTCCTGAGTAGCTAGGATTACAGATACCTGCCACCACACTCAGCTAATTTATGTAGTTTTTAGTAGAGACAGGATTTCACCATGTTGGCCAGGCTGGTCTCGAACTCCTGACGTCAGATGATCTGCCTGCCTCAGCCTCCCAAAGTGCTGGAATTATAGGTGTGAGCCACTGTGCCTGGCCTCATGCATCTTCCACTTTACTCTTTCTCCCCAGCCATTCCTGACTCCCAAATGATCCTTGTAGACAGAGGTATAAAGAAAGAGATTCTTTTGAAATTTTAAGCTGTCTATACAATATCTGGTAGATATAGAAATAACATGAAATATTGTGGATGATATGATTTATTGATAGATTTTTTTTTTTTTGAGACAGAGTCTCACTCTGTTACCCAGGCTGGAGTGCAATGGCACGATCTAAGCTCACTGCAGCCTCTGCCTCCTGGATTCAAGCAATTCTTTTGCCTCAGCCTCCTGAGTAGCTGGAATTACAGGCACATGCCATCATGCCTGGGTAATTTTTGTATTTTTAATCGAGATGGGGTTTCACCGCGTTGATCATGCTGATCTTGAATTCCTTACCTTGTGATCCTCCCACCTCTGCCTCCCAAAGTGCTGGGATTACAGGTATGAGCCACTGTGCCCGGCCTGATTTATTAATGTGATTTGGTTAATATAAGCATTTGGATTTCTTCAGAAATATAGTACGAATAGGTAACGTGTAGATGATCTCTTTCAAGGTCAGCCAAGTGTAGGGTGGCTCCCACGGTTACAAAAGAGAGGATTTCACAGGGACATTGGCATGGCATTAAATACTAACGACTTAGAAACATACCAGTGTTTCCTGAAACTAATCAAGACAAAACATCAGACAACCAGGAATTTAGGGTCAATCTGTAAAGTAACTAGGCCTGCCTTCTTCAAAAATGTCAACATTATGAAAGACAAGGAAAGGCTGAGGAACTGTTCCAGGCTTAAAAAGACTAAAGAGACAGCACCAGTGAATGCAAAACATGATCAGAAACTGGTTTTTATTCTGGGGGGAAAAATGCCATCAATGATGTTCTTGGGTCAGTTGACAAAATTGAATTATAGACTGCAGTCAGACAGAAGTACTGCACCAAAGCTAAATTTCCTGAATATGATCATTATACTGTGGTTATAAAAGAGGATATCCTTGTCGTTAGGAAATACATTGAGTTATTAAAGGTATATTATATGCAACCTGCTTAAAGGTTCAGAAAAAATACAAGTATATATACAGAAAGAAAGAGGGCAGGGCACAGTGGCTCATGCCTGTAATCCCAGAACTTTGGGAGGCCTAGGTGGGAGGAACATTTGAGGTCAGGAGCTTGAGACCAGCCTGACCAACACGGTGAAACCCATCTCTACTAAAAATACAAAAATAAATAAATAAATAAATAAATAGTCAGGCATGGTGGTGCATGCCTGTAGTCCCAGATACTCAGGAGGCTGAGGCAGGAGAATCACTTGAACACAGGAGGCAGAGGTTGCAGTAAGCCAAGATCGTGTCATTGCACTCCAGCCTGGGTGACAGAGCAAAATTTCATCTCAAAAAAAAAAAAAAAGAAGAAAAATCAAAGGAAGGAAGGAAGAAAGGAAGGAAGGAGGGAGGGAAGGAAGGAAGGAAGGGAGAAAGAAAGAAATGGCCAGAACTAGTAACGAGTAAATCTAATTAAAGATCTACAAGAGTTTTGTATTGTCCTTATGACTTTTCCCTAAATTTGAAATCACTTGAAAGCAAAAGTTTTCTTAAAAAAGGTTTAGTCAGCCTTGTAAGTTTCTTTCAACCCTCATGATTATGGCAAAGAGAAAGTATCAGTTTGGGACTAATGTATCTTCAACATGTTTCTAACACTTGTTAATCTCCTTTTAATAAAGAGAGAGCATAGGCCTCAGGCTCAGTCTTTGGCAAGCAGCAGTTAATAACATTGTTCCTTTTGTTTTCATTGTAGCTAGCACTTAAGAACATTGTTTTATTTTCATTGCATTGTTTTCTACTTATGGCAAGTAGTGTAGCATTCCTTGTATAATAAGATACAAAATTACCTTTTAAATAAATTTATATAATTTTAAAGTGAGTTAATGAAAAGAAAATATTAATATAAAAGTACAGGTAATATTTGGAGGCTAAAGTACAGGTGACTTTAATGGCAATTGCCTTACATTTAGGAAACACTAGTCTATTCTAAAGACTTTGTCCTAGAGGTAGACAAACCAGAATTCTGAAAGTTAAGTGGCTTGCCCAAGATCACACAGTTCCTAGTGGTGGAGACAGTCCACTGTCCGTTTTACCATAGCACATTGCTGTGACTCACATCACAAGAGTGCTAAGAGCCAACCTTACAATGAGAAACAGCTCAAAGTGGTGCCGTCTTACTATTTACACACACACACACAAGAAAACCAGTTATTCTTTTGCAAATCAGGCAATTCACAGCAAAATCAAGCCTCACGGTTGGTTTAGGCCTTCAATACTGAAATAATCTTGTTTCTTCTTTTTTCCCTTCCAGAGTGCCAATGGAATGGACGATGAGTCACTCCTATATAGTTTATAGACAAATTCAAACCCTTCTTTTTAAAAAGCACTCATAGCAGAGCATGGTGGCACATGCCTGTAGTCCCAGCCACTTGAGAGGCCAAGGTGGCAGAATTGCTTGAGGACAGGAGCTTGAGACCAGCCAGGGCAACACAGCAAGTCTTCCATCTCTAAAAAGTAAAAATAAAACAATTTCTGTCACCAATTATAAAAATTCAAAAATAAAAATAAACAACTTTTTTAAAACGTTTAGGTAAAAAGCACTGACAATCACAGAGCTCTGGAAGCTTGGAAGAACAGCTAATTCCATCTTGTAAATAGTTTCAGAAATAGCTGAGGGAAGCACAGCTGGGCTTTTATGTGTTCCAGGCACTGGTCCTGCATCCCAGCTCTCATGCTTACAATTCCTGGAGCTGACAGTTCAAATATTTTCCTTTTTCTCCAATATTCTTGTACTCTCAATGCCGTTTTCCATAAATCTATAGGTAGATTTTATGTGCTTTTCAGTGAAAAATCAGAACTACTGGGTGAGTGCTAATGGGATGTCTGAGCTAGCCCTTTTGCTACTGTCAGTCAAGGACTTCAACTCGTAAACTCACTAACAAGAGGAGAATCCACCCTGCTTAGAAGGGTGCCAGAGAAGGGCATTCTACCGCTTCTAGACACCCATTCTAGCTGGCAGGACAGTTTTCTTCCTGCTGATTGAATCCACCCAACCAAGAGTGCATGGCCATCTCTCTTTGTTCCCTTCTCTGTGGACAGCAATGGCCTCCTGTTTTTGTAAAATAACTTTTACAGTCTTGAAGATTATTCCCAAACCTCCATTTGACTTTTCTCTCCAAAATGACCTCTTCCTAGTTTTTCAATCTTCATGCAAAAATAACATCTACCAATCGACTTTTTTATCTTGACAGCTTACTTCTGAGTTTTCTTTCTTTCTTTCCCTCTTTCCTTCCTTCCTTCCTTCCTTCCTTCCTTCCTTCCTTCCTTCCTTCCTTTCCTTCTTTCTTTCTTTCTTTCTTTCTTTCTTTCTTTCTTTCTTTCTTTCTTTCTTTCTTTCTTTCTTTCTTTCTTTTCTTTCTTTCTTCTTTCCTCCTTTCTCTCCTCCTTTCTCTCTCTCTTTCTCTCTCTCTCTTTCTTTCTCTCTTTCTCTCTTTCTTTCTTTCTTTCTTTCTTTCTTTGAAGACAGAGTCTTGCTCTGTTGCCCAGGCTGGAGTGCAGTGGCATGATCTCAATTCACTGCAACCTCCACCCCCTGGGCTCAAGCGATCCTCCTGCTTCAGCCTCCCAAGTAGCTGGAATTACAGGCATATACCACCACACCTGGCCACCTCTGAGTTTTCATCTTACTTTTTCCTGTCACTCATAAGTTGTTGACTCCAGAGCAGAGCACAATATTTTGAGGGTGTCTGCAAGTCAGTGCAAAAACACCTAACATCCCTGCTTTCTTGGCAGGCCCAAATGCCTTAGAGCCTGTGGATATCTCCTGGACTCTCCAGGCCCAGGCAAATCTGTTCAGAGGCCCGTGGAGTCCTAGCGTGGCTCTGATTCTTCACGTTCCATCCACACACATTTTAGGTCAGAAATGGTGGAGAAGGGACCTCAGAGACAGACCTCTAACCTCTTAAATGGAAAGTCCAGTTTAGCACTCAGGTCACACAGGGGTTCCCAACTTTTTTGGCACCAGGGACCGGCTTCATGGAAGACAATTTTTCTATACACATGGGTGGTGGATGTGGGAGATCGTTTTGGGATGACACCGTTCTACCTCAGGTCATCAGGCATCAGATTATCATAAGGAGCACACAGCCTAGATCCCTCCCATGTGCAGCTCACAATATGGTTCATGCTCTGTGAGAATCTAATGCCACTGCTCATCTGACAGGAGGTGGAGCTCAGGCAGTAATGCTCACTCGCCCACTGCCCACTTGCTGTGCGGCCCAGTTCTTAACAGGCCACAGACGAATACAGCTAGTGCTCGACTTACGACCATGGTCGGGACCACGGACCAGTCGTAACATGATTTGGTCGTAAGTTGAGTAGGCTATATGTACAGTTGAAATGGTGCACGCAGAGATGGTAGTGCTGCCGGAATCTGGTCCTCACTGTCGTAAGCCCAGCTGGGCAATGTTTGCACTGCCAGACGCGGAGCAGTCATGGCTAGTGATTGTGTTCGTAAAGTCGAATGGTCGTAAGTTGCATAGGTGGTAAGTCGATCAATACCTGTAACTGTCCGTGGCCTAGGGGTGGGAAACCCCTGATCTAGAGGCCAACTGAAAGCTTAGCCAGGTCCTAAACCCCCACAGAAAAACAAACTAACTAATTAACTTTTAGGGGAAATCAGATACACAGATCACTCTGCGACTTGCCCAACTCTTTTTTTTTTTCTGGAAGACTCAATGTTATTAAAATACTGATTCTTCTCAACTTGATGTACAAATCAATGCCATTACAATTGATTCTAAAAATCACAGGGAAATGCAAAGTATATAGAAGGGTCAGATCAACTTTGAAAAGGAAGAATCATACTGGGACTTGCACTACCTGACATTAGGACTTGCAAGCAACCTTAAAGGAGACAGTGTGGTATTTTTCTAGGTGGATAGGAAGTAGAATTTATTGGTGAGTATTAAGAGGAGGCAGCATAGTGGAAGCTCATGAGTTCAGGGGTGCCACTTGCCCTGCTCACCTGGCAGTGGTGTGAGAATGAGTCACATAGGGTGATACTTTGAAAGCTGGCAAAGCCAAGGGATGACAGAGGAGAGTAGGGGGAGCAGGTCCTAAGAACAAGCTTTGGCATGGTCTGTCTCTGAGCTGACAGAACTCCTACAGAATTCTGGATGTGTTTCTGTTCAACTGTGGCCTTGGACCCGATGTCTATGTAAGAACTCATAGAAAAGGTAAACGTGAACGAGTCATTGAGGAAACCCGTGGTTTGCCGTATTTCAAAGCCATAGCCTCCCTGGCCACCATGGGCACATCGCATGCACGAACCCACTCCTCAATACCTCTCAGCAAGTGTGGTTGCACCAAGCAGTGAGCGTGGAGAAGAGTGGCAGAATCTCAGCACTGTCCCAGCCCTGGACTGTCACAGAGGTCAGCTGCAGGTTGGCCACCTGGGCAAGTTCAAGAACTCAGACTAAAAGCTTTCATATTCTGGCTGAACACGGCGGCTCACACCTATAATCCCTGCACTTTGGGAGGCCGAGGCAGGTGGATCACTTGAGGCCTGGAGTTTGAGACCAGCCTAGCCAACATGTTGAAACCCCACCTCTACTAAAAATACAAAAATTAGCCAGGCGTGGTGGTGCACGCCTGTAATCCCAGCTACGCAGGGGCTAAGGCAAGAGAATCGCTTGAACCAAGGAAGTGGAGATTGTAGTGAGACGAGATCATGTCACTGCACTTCAGCTTGTGGGGCGGAGCAAGACTCAGTCAAAAAAAAAAAAAACTTCCATATTTCCTCGGGGACTGAAGGGGTAATTGTCAAATGACTGTATACTGGACAATCTACCCAAATGATGGGAAAGTTACTCTCTCAGCAGTTTTATGATGGTTGCTGGAAGTCATTGAGTCTAGACTTCTCATCTCATATGTGGGGAAACTGAGGCCCAGAAAGGGGGTGATTGGTCCAAGGTCAGACACGTGGCAGAGCCAGGTCTGGACCTGGCCTCCTTTCCTTGGCCCTTTGGGCTCCCCTTTGGAAATTCTAGAGCATCAGCCCACTAAACAGGGTGAGAGAGAGTCCTCCATCTCTCTCTTTGACATCTGACAGATGGGGCATGTCAGCTGCTGTTTTCTGGTTCAGCTCAGATGGCAAAGGCAGGGGAGGGAAGTGGTTTTCTGGTTCGGCTCAGATGGTGAAGGCAAGGGAGGGAGGTGGGAGGGAGGGCTGAACATCGTGTGTGTACATTTCACTTCTTTCTTTGCATGTTGGTTACATTTAACAATGTGTTACCTCGTCACAGAGTCATTTATATCATTTGCAGGAGGCCAAGAATGACATCAACATCTATTAAAACCTAACGTTTCATGTTCTCCATTGTAAACACTTCCAGTGCTTAGTTTCCAGATATAAACGCAAAGTCATCCTCAAGTTGCATGGTTTCTTTCCAAGAAAGTTGGTGTGACTGTAAATGAAATTTACCTAATTAATCTCACTAAGAGAGAAGGAATCCGATGATAACTGTTAATAAAGACCTCAACGTTGCTCTTGTAATCAGAGCAAGGCAATCTACAGATTCGTTGTGGGAGAGACTATAACTTTCCAAATAAATCCTAGTAAAGCTTTGCAGACAGGGCACTTGAGTTGCTTCCCCACTTGGCTGGCTTGCTTTCAGCCTCTGAGCCCTGTACAAACTTCTCCAGAACTCTGGATGTGTTTCTATTCACCCGTGGCCTTGGACCCAATACCTATGAAAGAACTCATTGAAAAGGTGAATGAGTCATGGAGGAAACCCTTGGTCTGCCCTGTTTCAATGCCATCCCCTTCCTGGCCACCATCGGCATGTCACATGCATGAACCCACTCCTCAATACCTTCTCAGCAGTTTGGTTGCACCAAGCAGTAAGTGTGGAGCAGAGCGGCAGGTGCACTTTGCCAGGGGCTTCCTTGAGGACCAGTGAAGCCATCCACACATACATAACCAAGAATTTCTCCTTGCAAAGGAGTAAGGTGTGTCACACCAGGGTATAGGAGGCCACACTGGGAAGTAACGAGAACACTTCCCCTGTCTCCTGGTCCTGAGGTCAAGCGGGCCACAGGAGAAGTGGCACCTACAGGGAAGAGCTTTGTGAGAGATACCACTCCGTAAAGATGTTGAAGGAGTGCTGGCAGTTATTAACCCTGGAACTGGAGATCGAACAGATACACAGGGAATGACTGGGTGGAAGCCTGGGAAGGCTGTGTCAGAGCAGCACGGCAGAGTTTGAGAAGTTATAGAGAAAGGTCAGGAATGCTACAGGAATCCAGTTTTCAAAGCTGGGGCAGCCAGTCATGGAGACAAGTACCCAAGAGTAACTGGATCCTCAGCCCCTGAAAACAGAGCTGAATCTGTGTAAATCCTAACTGATTCAGGACATGAGCAGAGGGAAAGGGAGGTGGGTCTGAGTTTGCAGATGGCAAATGGGATAAAAGATATCAAGGCAGGTAGCATGCTAAACTTGACATTATTTCAGCAAACAAGGCCATACATAGTCCCGGGAGGTCACCAGTGACCTGAGTGGAATTTTCGAGAACAGAAGACCTCTACCATCCCTCCCCATCCTCCATTCCATCAATGGAAGAATGTTGCTTCATTCACACTTACCTTTTACATGTGTTCTTATATAGCCATCAGGTCCAAGGCCATGGGTGAACAGAAACACACCAGGAGGTTCTAGAGAAGTTTACAGGCCTTGGTATGATAACATTCTGGAGTGATTCAACCCTAAAAGTTCATGGTGGTCATTCAGTGCCGTGCTGCTCCACTACCCTTGTAAGGGATCTGGAATCTGGAACTGGGCTCAGCCTTCATTATAATTGCTGGCTTGATCATTTGTGTCCCATATTGGATTTGTAAGCTCCCCAAGGGCAGGGGGCAGATAGATCTATATCTATAAATCAGTTTCTGATACAATGCTGGCACAGAGTTGGCACCCAAGAAATATTTGATGAATGAATGACTAACAGTGGCAGACAGCACAGTTATACTCAAGCATTGCCTTCCTCCTTCCTTATATCACATCCCTGCCCCCAACAGCTTTGGGGTTGGCCACGTGACTTGCTTTGGCCAGTGGGATACAGGGGGCCATGACGCAGGCTCATCTGAGCAGCAGCCTGGGGTGAGTGCGTGCCAGGGCTCTGCCTCTTGCACTGCTGCTCTCTGTCATGGCTGTCTGCTGCTCCTGCAGCCTGAGTTCCAGAACGAGAAGATTCGAGAAGACATGAAAAGCAGATTCAGAGTTGGCCCACAGCCTGGAGCAGAGCTGTAGTCCATCTGCTGCTCGTGGTGTGACGGAGACATGAGGATTTGCTCTTGGGAAACAGATTTGGGAGTTATTTGTTACCACGGCAAAAGCCCTGACCTTGGAGGAACAAGGCCTCTTCTATTCAATTTCACCCACATGCTGGCACAGTGCCTTCAATTCCTTTGTTTTGCCAAAGCCAAGAGCATATGGCAAACCTTGTACCACCTAGAAAGCAGCCTTTTTGCTGTCTTCTCCCAAAGAACACCCAGAGAGCTTCTTCCACCCCAGAGAAACCTGATGGTTAACTGTCAAGGGTGCTTAAAGTGAAAAGTGGTCTGACGGCAAGTTTACATATCATATTTTAAACATTTACACAGTTTTAAAATAAATGCAAGCCTGAGGCCCTCCCTTTCTTCACCTGCCAGTGAAACATGTTCTCTCCAGTTCTGCAAAAAACCAGAACGTTACTTGGGCGCTAGAAGTAGAGTATTGTGTAGAATCTGCCAACAATCTGGTTGAAATCTCAAGGCTTTCCCTCCACACCAGTCTGATTTACCTTGGAAAGAACTTTGAGTGTAAAATGTGCATGGGACTTTGGGCACAAGAAAAGACAGAACAAAAGAATCCTGGAAACACTGGATCTTTTGCTCAGTTCTGCTATTACTCACTGAAGTTGTCTATATGATATTAACTTTTGATGAAAAGTTAAAAAAAAAATGCAGTCAGATCTATGAGATACTAAACAGCCAAATATTTGGAAACAACTCAACAGCTGGCATTTTCATCAGGGTCCGTAATGATGTCCACCCTCACAGCCTCAGCCTGCACTAATATTCTCATAATTCCAAATTCTGCATTCCCACCTTGGCTTCTCTCCTGATAGCCACTTGATTATTCACAACACTTCAGACTTCCCATTTGAAATTCAACTTTGGGCTGAGCACAGTGGCTCACACCTGTAATCCCAGCACTTTGGGAGGCTGAGGCACAAGAATCACTTGAGTCCAGGAGTTCAAGACCAGCCTGGGAACATGGTGAAACCTCATCTCTACAAAGAATAAAATTAGCTAGGCAGAGTGGTACATGCCTGTCATCCTAGCTACTCAGGCTGAGGTGGGAGAATTGCTTCAGCCAGGAGTTTGAGGCTGCAGTGAGCCATGATTGCACCACTGCATTTCAGCCTGGGTGACAGCGTGAGAGCCTATCTCAAAAAAACAAAAACAAAACAAAACAAAACAGCCCACAAATAACTTTTCCATCCTGAAGTTTTGGATAGAAACCCCAAGTTTGTCTAGCCCCTTGAGCACTGGATCTTTTCCATCATGACCTGTATTGATTAAGGGCACATCGTCCAGCCAGTCATCCAAGCCAGAGACTGCGCCTCCTGTCTGATGCTTTCTTTTCCCTCGGTCCCTATGTTTATCTGGTTATCGAGTCTTATGCTGCTATCCCAAGCCCTTTGTGGGATAAAGCTGGCTCTAAAATAATATTGTATGGATACACATATTTGTATGATTATTATATTTGCATATGTTATATATGTACTTGTACGAATATAAAGGCTCTACTTATGATATCTCTGAAATTTTCCTAATACTCTTTTCCTCCATCCCACTCAGCATCCCCCACCCTAATTGCCTTAGTTAATCTGGATAATTACAAAACCTCCTAACTGGACCCTGTGTCCATTCTAGCCACTACCTCCCGACCCAGAGTCCATCCTTCAGACTAGAGTCCTCTTCTTAAGCACAAACCTAATAACGTACTCCCTTCTCGGAAAGCCTGCTGTGTGTGGCGCTCTGTCAGCTATAGAAGAAAGCTCAAAACATGGAGACCTTTGTGGCCGATCTTCGTGAATTTTTGAGATTCATCTTCTGCAGTTCTTCAAGCCAAAGCACAGCAGCATTCCAAACTCCAATCATATTTCACACTGTGTTCTTTCCCGCTGCGTTTACTCACGGAGGGCAGGGTCCCAGCTCATCTTTCATGACTCAACCCAAAGACCCCGACTATTGTGGAGACTAATCCCCAGGCAGAGTGAGGCAGTCCCTCTCTGAACTGTTCAAAGCACTGGACAGCCCCAACGTCACTGCTTTTGATGACATGCAGAGGTGCTTGCCTCCTCTATCAAACTGTGCATGGTGTAAAGGTGGCAAATCTGCCCCAGCTGTCTTCCACCTCAGGGCCACGCACATTGTATATGTCCTGTAGACATCATTAAAGAAATGGAAGATAAGACGGGGCATGTTTGGCTCATGCCTGTAATCCCAACACTTTTGAAGGCCAAGGCAGGTGGATCACTTGAGGCCAGGAGTTCAAGACCAGCCTGGCCAATATGGTGAAACCCCATCTCTACTAAAAATACAAAAATTAGGTGGACCTTGTGGCACATGCCTGCTACTCAGGAGCCTGAGGCAGGAAAATTGCCTGAACCCAGGAGGCAGAGGTTGCAGTGAGCCAAGATCACAGCACTGCACTCCAGCCTGGGTGACAGAGTGAGACTCCATCTCAAAAAATAAAATACATTAAAGAAATGGAAGCTGGAAGAATACATATTGGAGTAAGTTCTCTAGCCACAGCCTCTGTATTCTTAAGTGGATAAACGACTTAGCACGTTAATTTTCCTATCTGTAAATAAAAACCAGAGTGAGAATCTGCAAGGCAGAGTTGCAAAATGTTCTTCTAAACAGATGAGCAAAAATATGATATTCTGACATTATTTCTGTAGGGCTGATGACATTTGTTGTATAGTTAGAACATGAGGATCCTGGTTAACACTGACATATCTCAGTGACATCCCAATGCTGTCATATTAAAGTGGGGGGATGTTAGGGATGAAGGAGCCTAGAACCCAAGCTCTTTCCTTTGTAATAAGAAAGCCTAAAAGATTCTTTTGCACACATGCAGAGCTCCCAGAATTCTATTTTAGCACAATCATTAACAGCATGGACTCTGGAGTCAACCCCTCTTGGTTTGAGTCTCATCTGTAGCACTTACTAATCCTGTGCCTTTGACCAAGTAACTTAACTTCTCTATACCTGGACCTTTCTGTCTGTAAAGTAAATATATTAATAGCACCTACCTCAGAGGTTATTATGAGGGTCAAATGCGTTCATGCAGATAAGTCACGGTAAGACAGCACTTGGCAAAACAAATGCTATTTAAGCCATGTATTTTCTGTCAAATACTAGGATACATTTTCTAAGTATCAGAGATGGTTAGATCCACTTTAAATGGCATTGCTGACTGGGTATGGTGGCTCCCACCTGTAATCCCAGCACTTTGGGAGGCCTAGGCGAACAGATCACCTGAGATTAGGAGTTCGAGACCAGCCTGGGCAACATGGCAAAACCCTATCCCTAATAAAAATACACAGACACACACACACACACACACACACACACACACACACACACACAGCCTGCTGTGGTGGTGGGCGTTTGTAATCCCAGCTACATGGGAGGCTGAGGCAGGAGGATCGCTTTAACCTGGGAGGCGGAGGCTGCAGTGAGCTAAGATCCCACCACTGCACTCCAGCCTGGGAGACAGAGTGAGACTCCGTTTCAAAGAAAAAAAAAAAGGCATTGCTCCTGCATAATGAAGCGTTATTTTTGCATTTCTTTAGATTCTTGCCATTAGTTATTGTCCAGCGTTTTACAAAATCCACACAATTTTTATAGCATGTGCAGAGAGAGCTTCCGGGAGTTCATCCTCCGCCCCCTGCTTTCCCGGGCCTCACCGTGGCGTGGGCCTGTGTCACTGCGCCATCTAGCGGACACGGAGCGCCGCTGCCGTGTGAGGCCCTCGGACAAGCCGGAGGGAAGGGTTTACAGCCCTCCCGGTCCTGATGCGTCCGGCCAGCTCCAGGATGATCTCACACCACTATCCTTTTGAAGTGCATCGTCAGTACTAATCGTCTGGGACACCGGGAATCTCTCTTGTAAGCCGACAGCTCTACTGATGAGTTCAGACTGTTCATCCTCTGGCAAAGCCGCCTTGGCAAAGCCAGACAGAGAAGAAAGGAATGAAAACTGACATGACCGTATTTATAGGAGCAAGAAAGAAGCTAGCCAACATTCACCTATATCTTAATCAGCATACACTAAACAAGCCCGCAAGCAAGACGGCCAACGCGGAGCAACTTTTTGACCTCCTTTTCTGGCTTCGACACATCTTGGCACAGGCAAGCCTGGGGCTGACAAGGGCTGAGCCGACTGAGGGCTGAATCTCGCTTTATTAAAGTGTTTTTAGAGAAGGCCAACCACTCTTTGTAGATGATTGAAAGCTTATCCCCCAAGGCTAGTAAGCACCTTCCTGCCAATAACTCAGCTCTGGCATGCAGGGCATGGGGTATTGAACGCCATAATGGGGAGAGAGTATCCACATAAAAACCTAATCAAAGGCCAGGGTTGCTTTCTGAGGGACCCTTGGAGGCCAATAATCCACCTTGCCTTTATTTTCTAGGTAAAGTTTCTGGCCACAGTATCCAGGCAGACCAATATTAAACTTGAAAGTCACTGAGTTTGGAATCAACAACTGAAATCACTTGCTTGGGCCCCAGTTCAACACATGCTGGCAACAGGCATATTAACCAAGGGGATGGCAGTGGGTGAGCCCTGCTGCCTCCTGTCCAGGTTCTGTAGATGACCCCTGTATCTCACTGTCCTTGGGAAATTCCATAGTATTAGTAGAAAGAATAAACTCTCTGGGACACTATTTGCCTCACACCACTTACTTTTTGATGAAAAACCAATTCCAAATCAAGAAGATGATTTAAGCAGGAAATGTCTAAAATTATTTCAAAATAAAAGTTAAAAAAAAAATAGAGTAGGGAGTGAGAGCTATACATGGAGGTGGATTCTTTTTCTTTTTTTTTTTCTTTTTTTGAGATGGAGTTTCGCTCTTTTTGCCCAGTCTGGAGTGCAATGGCATGATCTGGGCTCACCGCAACCTCCGCCTCCCAGGTTCAGGTGATTCTCCTGCTTCAACCTCCCAAGCAGCTGGGATTACAGCCATCTGCCACCACACCCCACTAATTTTTTATTTTTAGTAGAGACAGGATTTCTCCATGTCAGTCAGTCTGGTCTCAAACTCTCAACTTCAGATGATCTTCCCACCTTGGCCGCCCAAAGTGCTGGGATTACAGGCGTGAGCCATTGCGCCCGGCCCAGCAGATTCTTGTTTCCTTCCCTTTTTGCTACTCCCCAAATGACAGAGTTTAAGCCTTGTCCTTTTGAAAGGCCAATTAGAGAAAATAAACTGAATCAAGGCAGCACTACATGAAAACCCTAAAAGACAAGCAGCTACAGAAGAGTCCCATTTAAACCACAGAGGTCTGCAAAAAGGAGGAGAATCTTGCCCTGTCTCTGGCGACTGGCCATCCAGAGCCAGACAGCTCAGTTCAGGTTCTCTGCTGGTTGGCCCTACATAGACACAGGTCCTGCCGGGTCTGGGGCCAAGAGAGCAAGACTTCAAGCTGTCCCTTCTTTCAACAAACTATGCAGGTCCCAAAGAGGTTAAGGTTACTCAGCTAGTCAGAGGCAGAGCTGAAACTCAAAATTCTAAGCTCATGTTGTTAACTTCATTTCCTTACTTCTATAAAAGGAACACATTTAGAGGAAAATTCACTCATTCAAAAAAAATGTTGATTTCCAACAAAATGTGACAATACCATGGTGAATAAAATGTATGTCCTGCCCCTAGTGAGTCTGCCTCTGCCATCCAACAGAGGTTATAAACAAGTTAAGGGACAGAGACAGAGCAGTGTGGTGACTGCTGAGTCCATATGCCAAGGGCATGTGACAGGAGGCGCCTGAGTCAGCCCTGGAGGGCCAGGGAAGGTTTATTAACTTGACAGTGGGGCTGGGTTTGGTGGCTCATGCCTATAACCCCGGCACTTTGGGAGGCCTAGGTGGGAGGATCACTTGAGCCCAGGAGTTTGAGACAGCCTTGGGCAACATAGTGAGACCCTATCCCTACAAAACACATTTTTTAAATTAGCTTGGTGTGGTGATGCACACCTGTAGTTCCAGCTATTTGGGAGGCTGAGGTGGAAGGATCGCTTGAGCCCAGAAGGTTGAGGTTGCAGTGAGCTATGATCATGTCACTGCACTCCAGCCTGGGTGACAGAGCAAGACCGTCTCTGAAAAACAAACAAAAAAGCAATTATACTGTGTTCCAAAGAGTGAATTAGAGGCTGGGTGCAGTGCCTCACACATGTAATCCCAGCACTTCCGGAGGTCAAGGCGGGTGGATCGCCTGAGGTCAGGAATTCCAGACCAGCCTGGCCAACATGGTGAAACCCCATCTCTACTAAAAATGCAAAAACTAGCTGGATATAGTGGTGCATGCCTGTAATCCCAGCTACTCGAGTGGCTGAGGCATGAGAATTGCTTGAACCCGGGAGGAAGTGGTTGCAGTGAGCCGAGATCGCGTCACGGCTCTCCAGCCAAGACTCTATCTCAAAAAAAAAAAAGTGAATCGGAGTGAATCAGAAGGCAGAGGGGAAAATAATCTAGAAAGGCCTCCTAACATGGAAGAATTTGGAGGACTGAAAGAAGTTGAACGTGGTTGGAGCATAGGGTGCCTATACACAAATGTGTGTAGGTGTGCACTGGGTTGGTGAGAGAGAAAGGTGGGTGGAAGAGAAGGAGATGAAACCCAGAGACAGCAGCAGTCAGATCAGAAGGGTCTTGAATGCGTGCTAAGAAGTTAAGATTTTAGCTTGAAGGCGATGGACCTTTTATGTCCAGTGAGTGCACTTCTGCTCTTTGTAACCAAAGGAGGGTGACGAACACACACTGGTATCTAGGAAGCCAGACCACGTTGAGATTTGCTGATGCAAACACAAGCTTGTCAGCAGTCCGCTGCTGTTATTAACCTCCCACCATGCAGTTTCCTAGTCCTGTCTTGAGGAAGAGAGTTATAAGGTCCTTAAGTCTTTACTCTGGGATGAGGAATCTGTGAAAAGTATCCCAGAAACACCCTGAGCAGGGTCTAGGAAACAGCAGCCCATTGAAAGAGCTAGGAGAGAGCTCAGAGGTGCAGGAATACACTAGGCTTCTATTCCACTTGCTTCTGCATGGCCTGTGAAAAACCAACTACACAGGCAATCACCTGTTTCAGAGCCACAGGGCTGGACCCATCATCTTTCAGGTTCATTACATGAGCCTCACTGAGCACGTGCTGGGTGCCTAGCTGCTCTAGACAGCTGCAGAGGATACCAGGAAAGCAAGGGAATGTTCTCAAGAAGCTTGGAGGTCTCTGTAGAAATAATGTAGACTCAGGAAACAGTACCCAAATCTGTGGCACAAATATTTATTTTTGTTGCACACTTATTTTACGCGTTGCCAGGCACTGCTCCAGGCATTTTTAGACGTTGTCCCTTGCCCTCACCACAGCCCTACAGGGCTGGTGTTGAAGCATTTTACAATCAGGCGCAAGATTCAGAGAAGTTAATCTTTTCAGGACAGAAACTCTATGGGACACAGGAAGACTCCATCTCTACAGATCATTTAAAAATTAGCTGAGCATGATGGTGCACACCTGTGTTCCCAGCTACTCGGGAGGCTGAGGTGGGAGGATTGCTTGAGCCCAAAAGTTTGAGTCTGCAGTGAGCCGTGATGGTGCCACTGCACTCTGGCCTGGGTGACAGAATGAGACACCGTCTAAAAAAGAAAAAGGAAAGAAAGAAAACCAATACGGCGCCATGGCAGGTTCCCGGGAGAAGATTAATATGACAATGGTACTTTGGAAAAATTAATTGGATAATGACATTCAGGATTGTCTGAAGGTAGAAGAAACTATACATTTTGTACTAACCTCTGCAGAACATGAGTCAGGAGTGTTGCTGTGGGAATGAGACGAAGAGGCTCGTAGAGTGAGAAGTACCATCACCAAGGAGCCAGAGAAAAGATCCTGTAAGAGCTGACCCAGTGCAAGTCCAGAGGATGTTCACTACCGATGAATCGTAGATACACGTTCACATACACATACACCTTATTAAAAGTCCCACGTCCTCCATCAGATCAGAAAATTTTTTTAAAAAATATACCAAGTTAACAAATCTGAACCTGAACTAGTTTAGGAGTTGATAACTAGGCGTGTCCAAGCCTCCGTGTGAGACAGCTGTAACTGTCTGCCCAGCCCAGCGCCACTCTGCCCCTCTCCACATCCTCTGCTGAGATGTGGGCTTAGATGGCCACATCCTACCTGCTCTGTCTCCTACACATGCCTATTAGAAAGTAATAGATGTCTGACTCAGCGGCCAGAAACTAGTCAACTCTGTCTTGAGACTGAAGTTCAACACGGAGACTATAATCGGAAATAGGGGGTCCCAGGCTCTGTGCAGTGCCCCCACTCCAGTTCCCCCATGGCTTATACTTTGGATATTGTATTCAAGCAATTACCTGTCATACACTTCCGGGTAATGGCCCTTTCCTTGAGCTAGCTTGAGTGGAAGTCTGTTCTTCACAACCCAGTGCTCCCTGGCTGAGCAAGCTAGGCTAGTAGATGCGCTATAGGCTAGGAGCTGCAAAACGACAGCCCACACGGTGGATCACAGGTGCGCTTGCTTTGACCCACATGGGTTGCTGTTGTTTTAATTTGAATGGTGCTGACTTTTAGACACAGCATATTCCCTCAGCCAGCTTCTGTCCCTCTACTGTCTATCACGTTACCATCATGCCTGCACCTCCTCCTCATTTGGCATGACCTGCTTCACTCCTGTAATTATTTGAGCTTGAAATATTTGATCTAGACCCAGGTAGGGGTGTGTGTGTGTGTGTGTGTGTGTGTGTGTAGGAGGCAAACTGTACATATCGATGAGAAAACCAGCAACAGTCATAGTAAAACAGTAAAAATATTGGCTTGGACCAGAGTTTCCTTTCATCTTTTCAGTTGTTCAAAAGGAAACATATTTTGTGAGCAAAAACCTTTGGAAACAAAGGGAAAATATGGTGTGGAATCAAATAAAAGGTACAGTCACGTTTCCCAGACATACGGCTTGGGGGCCATTATACAACTCAGTGAATGGGTACAATGGCTGCATTATTTGAGATGCTTTTGGTTGCCAGTGGCAGAAACCCAACTCAAATAAGGTTTAAAAAAGGGGGGAGCTGAAATCTATTCAATAACAAAGGAAGAATTTCTGTGGAAACAAGACTTTAGGAGACAGAGAGCCCAGCTCCATCACACCTCTCCCTTTCCGTTTCCTATCTCTGCCTGTCTCTTACACTGTCCCTAGATTCTTTATTTTTCTTTGTATTTCAGTACAAAGTTTTTTGGGGTACAGGTGGTTTTTGGTTATATGGATGAGTTCTTTAGTGGATATTTCTAAGATTTTAGTGTACCAATCACCTGAGCAGTGTACACAATATCCAATATTTGGTCTTTTATTCCTCACCCCTCCCAACCTTCCCCTCACCGAGTCCCCAAAGTCCATTGTATCATTGTTATGCCTTTGTGTCCTCATAACTTAGCTCCCACTTATGAGTGAGTAGTATTCCATGGTGTATATGCACCACATTTTTGTTATCCACTTGTTGGTTGATGGGTTCCATATCTTTGCGCTTGCAAAAGTGTGCTGCTATAAACATGTGTGTGCAGTGTCTTTTTCAGGTAATGACTTCTTTTCCTCTGGGTAGATTCCCAGTAGTGGGATTGCTGGGTCAAATAGCAGATCTACTTTTAATTCTTTGCCTGGATATGTTCTTGGTTTTATTCTGCACATGGGTTTCTCTCTCTCCCTCTCTCTCAGAAAGTGATTGCTTGCATCTCTAGATCTACGCTATCCAAATTCAGCAACCATCTTGAAAAGAGAGTCTCTCTTTCCCGCCGTCTTAGGAACGTGACTGATTCCCACAGGAGGTATTTTGTTGGCCACAGCTGGGTCAGGCTCCAGGGGAATGGGATTCTCTGATTTGCTGACCCAGGCCATGAACCCGTGCCTTGACAACCAGGCATGGGAGTCTGCTTCCAAAAGAAGGGAAACAGGAGAAAACTCGCTAGAAAACCAAAAAGCATAACTATACAACCCATTCAAATTGACTTAAAATTTTTTTTATTTAAATGCCTTTATTTAATGTTACTTTACTCAATGAGAGCAAGCATTTATGCACTCAAATGGTAGGTGTTTGGTTAAGCAGATCTTGAGGTCCCTCTGAAGAACCCTGAATCTATCAAGCAAGAAAATGTTCCCACTTTTCTGGCAAGGGTTTCTAGGGTTTCTGAGTATTTGCAGAAAACAAAACCTTTATTCCTCCCCTTTCTCTACAATGTTCCAAACCACAAAGAGAAAGGAATCATTCATCCCTGTGCATGGGTTAATTAAGCAGAAAACTTTTTCCAAGGGTAGGAAGCTTGGTATTAGATAGAAAGAAAAAAGGAATGAGAGATGCTTTTGGAGTTTCTGGAGAAGAGACGGAGAAGTCGCATGGTGACGGGAGGTGAAAAGATGTCAATGGTAAATGCCATCTATTTTGAAATTTTCCCTGAACAAGAGGCCAGATGCTTAGGGGTTCTCTGAGTCTACCTATCGGGACAAGCTGAGAGAGACCAGTTAACTTCAATACTCACTCTTGCAGAGGGGAATCCAGGGCAAAGATGCACCTGTAGCCAGTACTTAGAAGGTGACAAGGAAGGTGAACCTTGAGAGCAGATATCTAATTGCCCTGCAGGAGCAGACGGGGGTTGGAAGATAAACTCGCAACAGCTCTGATTAGCCAGATGCGAAAGCTCAGAACGTATCTGCCTAAAGACAGGCTTAGAGATGGCTTAGGGTTATCTAAGAGGAGTTGTCTATCCAGAGTGAAAGAGGAACTTAAATTACTTGTATTGCAACCCATCTGAAGATAGAACATGACCACAGTGTAAGGGAGAAAAATTATTTTTTCTCTACCTTTCTCAGTTCATATCTGGGAAGGACCTCTGTAGCAAAAGACAGATTAACAAGAGAAAAACAAACAGAAATGTATTAGCAGGTATATTTCATATATACATAGGAGATCCCAGAAAATGAGTAATTCTCAAAGAAGCGTCTTAGAACTCTGGTTTATATGGCATCTTTAACAAAGAACCGCAAAATGTTACAGAAGTGACCAAAGGAAAGAGGCTGAGTCTCTAGGGTCAGCAAACTAAGGGAAGGCAAGGAAATGGGAGTTTGTCATGTGGATTCGGTGCCATCTCCAGGCTGAGAAGGATCTAAAGTTGTCTTCAGTGATCAACCTTTGTTCTTTCTGGTAGAGAGACAAGAATGGACATCTTAGCTTTGGTAAATTTATGTCTTGCTTTTAGGCAAATGGGCTAGAGGAGAGACCTTTTCTTATATCTGCTTCTTCTCAATTGCCTTCAGCTCAAAATAATTCTTTTTTTACATCTCATTTTCTGAGGAACAGCTCAAAATAATTTTTATGCCAATGTGGCCTATTTTAGGGTGACACATTCTGGTCTACAATAGACAGAGGCTGCAGAGGCATCCTGAAAAGGGAGGAAGAGCGTGAGAGTCGGTCAGCTGTTTCCAGCCGAAGAGATGCAGGAGAGCGAGCCAGCCATGTAGTCACACTCCCGGATGCTCAGCTGGGTTCGTGTCTCGACATATTTTCTCCTTGGCTCTGAAGCCCCAGCTGCCTAGAGTATTTTATCATATGTAAGTCGTGCCATTATTTTATGTACCACAAAGAAGAAACAATTGTGCTAATTACACTGCATCATAATGCTTTCCTTTCGCTTTTAATCACTTTACACTTATTTTGACATAGATTTTATTCTACAGCAAGTCTTGAAAAGAAAAATATGACGGAATAAAATGGCTGCAATCATTCCTAAAACTTTTCATATTCAATGTCTGATTCTTCTCCACCATTTTTAGACTCAGTCTTTGGTGTCTGTACTTTCCCTGCGTGATATCATCCTGTGTACCTTCAACAATGTTGGTAATACAGCGATTTAAAAAAGAATTTAAAGCCAGGCGCAGTGGCTCACACCTGTAATCCTAGCACTTTGGGAGGCTGAGGTGGGTGGATCACCTGAGGTCAGGAGTTCAAAACCAGCCTGGCCAACATGGTGAAACCCCATCCTTAAAAAAAAAGAATTTAAAATATATTACATATATTTTACATATAACATATATGATATATATTCCAATAGAAATTTGAAATTTGAGCTGTTTATTAAATACTAAGATATTGATGTTAAATTTCTTGAGCGTGATAATACTATGCCCTATGAGAATGTTCTTATTTTTTGTTTTTTGTCTTTCTTCTTTTCTTTGAGGTGGAATTTTGCTCTTTTTGCCCAGGCTGGAGTTCAATGGTGCGATCTTGGCTCACTGCAACCTCCGCCTCCCTGGTTCAAGCAATTCTCCTGCCTCAGCCCCAGAGTAGCTGGGATTACAGGCAGGCACCACCACACCTAGCTAATATTATATTTTCAGTAGGCATGGGGTTTCTCCATGTTGGTCAAGACTAGTCTCAAACTCCCTCCTCAAGTGATCCAGCCAACTCAGCCTCCCAAACTGCTGGGATTACAGGCATTAGCCACTGTGCCCGGCTTGTTCTTATTCTTAAAAGATATGTGCTGAAGTGTTTAGCAGTGAAGTGTCATGTTATTTGCATATTACTTTCATATGATTTGGCAAACAAATATTACAAACAAAACACCCAAAGAAATATAAAGAGTGGTGAGTAAAGAAAATGCCTTCAAAATGATATCAACAGGAAAATCTAGCTTATACAGGTATTCATGGAACCACTTTTAAATTTTTCTTTAAACTTACCAGTTTCCAAAATCAAGTGTTATGGAGAGGAAGAGGAGGGTGCTTCCCTCAGAAATCCACTCCAATGGTTTTTTTTCCAAGTTTTCTCAATCTGCCAACACCAGTTCACAAGGTTTTGATTCCAGTGCTTTCTTGATCTTACCAGATGGATGTCCACAGAAGTTTTCAGACAGGAATCATGATTCACATTCCTTCCCCCAAGGGGCCCTCAAAGAGTTGGTTCACTGAAGCATCACTGGTTGCCGCACTGTTGTCCAAGTATGACACACAAGAAATAACAACCAGATCCATCTACGTGTAGGCAATGGCAGCTATGTCAGACCTGCTACTTGACTGACAGTGGCCAAAAAGTGAATCCCCCATGTCAGAGATGAGAAAACATGGAGATGTGGGAAGGTGCATCTTCAGTCTGGACATGATGTACACATTTGTGCCACCTGGCAGCTATGGACCTCAGTGTGGACTAACCAGTTGGAAATCTGGGTTGTATGTCAGTCTTTGTGAGCTTGGTGAGCAGGAATTACTCCCTTGGTCTGATCAGAGTTTCTGGAATTCCACATCTGGATCATCTCTTGGACTATGTGACCCTTTCCAAGGTACCACTAGTCCATGAAGCCCTGACTGAATACCAGAGTACCAGCCTCCTCCTCCTCCTTCTCCTCCTCCTCCTCCTCCTTCTCCTCGTCTTCCTTCTCCTCCTTCTCCTTTGTCTTCTTCTTTTTCTTCTTCTTCTTCTTTTGAGACAAAGTCTCGCTCTGTCACCCAGGCTGAAGCACAGTGCGCCATCTTGGCTCACTGCAGACTTTGCCTCCTGGTTTCAAGCTATTCTCCCACCTCAGCCTCCCAATGAGCAGCTGGGACTACAGGTGTGTGCCACAATGCCAGGCTAATTTTTTTTTTAGTTTTTATTAAAGACGGGCTTTTACCATGCTGACCAGGCTGGTCTCAAACTCCTGACCTCAAGTGATCTACCTGCCTTGGCCTCCCAAAGTGCCGGGAATACAGGCATGAGCCACCGTGCCCGGCCCCAGCTGGCTTTTCTCCCCCTTTGGCATCTCTGTCTCTGCTGTATCTGAAGGCAGCAGGGATCACCACTGTCTAAATGAGAGATGGCAAACTTGCAAAGAAGAGTTTTTATACCACGTGTATCCTTTCCAATATGATGGTAACAAAGAATGGGAGCCCCTATTTCCTCTGGTTATACCATTGACTTAGCCACTATCTGAGAATAATAATATCTGCATTGCCTCCTTCTGTCTTCAATAAATTTAAGTTGCTGCTACACCTCATGGAATTATTGTGGACAATCAAAAAGAGACCCCAAAAAAGTAGTATGAAGTAATCCATTATCATAAAAACAAAGGTCTTTGAAAGGACAGATACAGATAAAGATCCCAAAACATAGTTGAGGACACTTTCTTCTTTAATGAACTTATTTACTCTCATTCCTTTGGTTCCTAAAGGGAAGATAACCTCAGTAGCTTGTTTTCCTAGCCTTTCCTTTTATTTGTCCCTTTGGTTATGAAAAACCTGTTCTGAATTACTCAAATATGCCTAGAACTCAAAAGCATGCTTGTGATTATGCCCCTTTACACATTTAATGTGGAAAAACCTCACTAACAATAAAATAGGCGTGCTTGGAGGTAATGAGCTCCCTCCCTCCTGCGTTCTCAATATATCCATGTGTTGCTCCCTCACTCCTGAGAGGTGCCCACCCCGCAGCTGCCAGCTGCCCTGGTGAGGTAGCTTCTCAACAAAGGGAGGAAATGTGAGTAAATCAAGACAAACAGAAGTGACTCAACCTGCTCTAACAGCTTTCTATTTTATGACTTGGAATACACAAAGATAAAGACGCAAGAGATGAATCACTGCACCCAAGGCCACGCGGCTCCTTGGAAGAGCCAGGCTCCAGCTACTGACACAGCGCTCCACCCTTTTTGATCACCTCCTCTTCACCCCACTGGTGATGGAGTCCCACTCTAGCATTCTGGGGATGGCTGAACACGCTATGCCCAGTGCCGGGCAGATGAGATCCATAGCGGTTTATGAGTCACATACTCTCAGTCCGGGGTAGAAGGACATTGCACGCCAAGCAGGGCCACACAGGGGTTGCACTCCGGAACACAGTGAGCAAACATGGACTGTGGGAGGCAGGTCTTGGATAAGAGGGTGGGGTGCCCCCTATTTCCCATGGAAAGATGGGATTGGCTTGTTTGACTCATTCCATGGGCCCGCGGAGAACTGAAGCACGTTGCTTAGGGATAATGGGCACTGTGCCTCGCCTCCGTGATGGGCAGTGTTGTTTGGCAATGGGCCCTTACCCAGGGGAGCAGAGTGGGGAGGGAAACCTGTGGGCAGGCCATTCGAGGTCCTTCTGGTTTCGGATGTGAAAGGAGTATATAACATCGGGTCCTAATTTTAGACCTATAACAAATGCCCTTCACTGCGTCACCTTCTTTTTCATCTTTTGTGTTCAGCCAATGGATTTCTCTTCACTCTCTTCCTATAGCCTGTATCATTCTTCATTGGCTATATTAGTTATTTTTGTAGAGCAGTTTCCTACCTGAGCAGCAAGATTCTGAAGACTTCAGTGCAGGGATATTTTTCTTGGGGAAACAGAGATGGATCTTATACCCAGAAAGAAGTAAGCACTATTAAGGCAGAATCCAATTCAGGGGTGGTTGCTGGGTTTTTGCCCATTTAGGGCAATAGATCCTGACTGTCAAATCAGGTGGGGTCTGCGCAATCCAGAGCTATAGATAGCTTCACAGAGGAATCATGGAGACATTATACAGATGCCAAACATTTGAGGAGAATGACTAGCTCCCGCTCTGTAATTAGCTGTCATTTGATTTACTGTGCTTTGTTAATTACAACAAATTATATAGATGTGCATAACCAAAGCTGCATGCTGCAGAATTAATTATAGGTTCATAGACGTTGCAAAAAATGGTAAAAAGATGTCCGGTGTGCCGTTCACCCACTTTCCCTCAATACTAAACTCCCCCATGCTGTTTGCTTGCCTTTTTTTCTTTCCTTCTTCTCTTTCTTTTCTTTCCTTTTTTTTTTTTTTTTTTTTTTTGTCCTCTTCTTCTTTCTTTTTTATGTGCTTTACAATCCATGTGTATTACTTGGACAACAATGAAGAGAGACTATTAAGAAGAATTTTTACACCGCAAATTATGAGCACAAGACAGTTATCCTCCCTCCCTCGCGTGTACAAGGAGGAATGTTGTTGTCCAGTGGAGGCCTCACAGCCTCGCTCCACCCTGGGGCTGCGGCGCCTGCTGCAATGTCATGGCAGCTAGCTTTGCTCACGTGTAGTCAGAGTCTCCTCTGTGCTGAGTCCAAGGCAGTCTCGCCCTTCTATGTGTCTGCAGCTCTCTGGCTGCTTGTGCTCCTAGATTTTACAAAAGAGGAAACAGCATTGTGCTGCTTATGCTGCTGCTCATCTGTCCCATGTGTCAATGTCCCTACCAAGGTCCCCACCCCTGTAGTGGCCAGTGCTTCATCACCAGGGCAGGGGAGAGCTGCTCTCAACCCCTCTCAGTGGGGTCACTCACTTTCAGCCTGGCGTTCAGACTGAAAACAGACACTTCCTAGATACCTTCTGTGCAACACATTGAAAAGCCACCTCCTCCTGGGCTCCCAAGAGCTCAGGAGACCCTTGGCCTTCCAGCTGAATCACTGCAGGGGTGGCACTGTGGGGATCAGAAGAGAGACAGCAAGTGCCAATTCTCCTTTTCCTCCTGTCCATAGCTATTAAGAGTATTAGGCCAGGTGCAGTGACTCACACCTGTAATCTGAGCACTTTAAGAGGACGAAGCAGGGGGATTGCTTAAGTTCAGGAGTTCAAGCCCAGCCTGGGTAACATAGCAAAACCCTGTATTTACAAAAAATTCAAAAATTAGCTGGGCATGGTGGTGCACACCTGTGTCTCAGCTACTCGAGAGACTGAGATGGAAGGATCACTTGAGCCGAGGAAGCAGAGGGTACAGTGAATAGTGATTGTACCACTGCACTCCACACAGCAACACCCCGTCTCAAAAAAACAAAACAAAATAAAAAAAAAACCATTAATACCAGTCCTGCCTGGTATGAAATTCAGGATATTCTTGTTGTTCTGTCTTACGTTTTTCTGTTTTTCCTAACTTTGATTGAAGATCCTGCAGTAACTCCTGCAGTAACTTCTCAGAGAGTATCCAATAATCCTCTTTCCAAAAAGTTACTCAGAGCAAGACAGGTAACACCCCCTGAGACATCAGAGTGGGTGGCAGGCCTGAGGAGGACACCTGGGCCCCGCCATGTCACAATTTCATGATGGCGCTAACACTGGCCCCAAGCCTGCTGAAGAGTGCAGCTTGTTGGAAGTTTGCTCCATGACACTCTTATGCCACAGCCTTTAGAACCTTAAGAAGGCTTCCCCAGGGCGTCCCTCCTATGTAGTAAAAATTGATTTGCAGAAAGGAATAGGGGAAAAAAAAAAGAGTTCTTAATCCTATTGTAAAATGCTGTTAAGTGACTATGTATGTAATGTGATGAACTAGTATTTATATAACTAACCAGTTTGCTATAGGAAAGTGTCCAGCAGAATATCCAGCATATGATGGGAAACAGCCTGGCCTCTTGGCTGAGAGTTACTAGTTTGGAGTCAGATTGGAGAGCCAGGTGCAGTGGCTCACACCTGTAATCCTAGCGCTTTGGGAGGCCAAGGTGGGAGGATGGTATGAGCCCAGGAGCTTGAGACCAGCCTGGGCAACATAGTGAAGCCTTGTCTCTACAAAAAATCTAAAAAATCAGCTAGGCATGGTGGCATGCACCTGTGGTCCCAGCTACAATGAGAGGCTGGGGCAGGAGGGATCGCATGTGCCCAGGAGGTTGAGGCTGCATTGAGCTGTGTTCATGCCACTGCACTCCAACCTGGGCAAAGACTGAGATCCTGTGTCAAAGCAAAAGACAAAAACAACAACAGATGCTCTTCGATGCAAACCTCAGCTTCAGGATTAAAGAGCCGCATGACCTTGCAAGCAGTAGCTAAATTTCCTCATCTGTAAAATGAAGCTTAGAGGAATACCTCATAAGTGATGTGTAAGGAGCAAGTGAGATGCCGTGTATACTGTACTCGATACCCTCTCACACAGCAGGCACTCAAAAATATTAGCTGTTATCATTTGAATAAACAAATGCTAATAATAAAGATAAAAAATAAAAACGAAACCATAGAGAAAAGCTTCTCTGTCCTGAATCAGCCTCTAAATAGATATTGTTGTTGGCCACCACTGGGTTGGCCAGAAGCAAGGCATTTTTAGCTATAGGCATGAGACAGAACTCACCCAGGGCAGAAGCAGAGTGCAGCGGGGCATTCCAGCTTTCTAGACTGCACATTATTCACTCTTGCTTGATAAAAAGCAACCTGCAGTTGCGCCTGCCTTTTCCTTATCAGTGTGCTCCTGAGAAATTGCAGGGAAGTCAAACTTTATGTGCCATCTGATTTTAATACAAATGAATAAAGGAAGGTTTCTTTTTGATAAACCCTTTACCATTTGCCATCCTATAATATAAATTCTTATAATTTTGTTAAATGCAGCTGATTGCTTATCCAGTTTCTTTAAAACAGGGCATCCTGAAAGATTTTTAAATTGACATTCCCTTAACAGCATTTTTATAGATGGAACAGAATAGGAAAAATCGTCATCTTACCAGCTAGCCCTGGTACTCAAGAGGAGACCATCTTTGTTTGGGAAAATACCTTCATAAACCACTTGAAATGGAAGATGAGACCCTGAAGATTCAACTGAGTAAAATGAATAGCCAAATTTTACAGCACTAGAAATAAGCAGGTATTTGGTGGTAGAGTAGGAAGACCAGAATTGTTGAACAACTCAGTGCAGTAGGAAAGGACTTTTGAAAACTTTTCGATAAGGACTTTTGAAAAGGATGATGATTACCTTTATGTGTCAACTTGGCTGGGTCATGGTGCCCAGATATGTAGTCTAAATTACTCTAGCTATTTCTGTGAGGGTGTTTTTGGATAAAATGAGCATTTTAATATGTGGACTTTGAGTAAAGCACACTGCCTTCCATAATGTGGGCAGACCTTATCCAATCAGCTTGAGGCCTGAATGGAACAAAAGACTGGCCTCCCTTGAGCAAGAAGGAATTCCACTGCAGATAGCCTTCGACCTGGCTCTGCAGCATCAGCTCTTCCCTCACTCTCCAGCCTGGCAGCCTTCAAAGTTGAACTGCATATTTTGGACTTTCCAGCCCTCATAAACATGTGAGCCAATTCCTTAAAATAGGTCTTCCTCTATATGAGCACACATCATGTTAGTTCTGTTTCTCTGGAGAATCGTAATACAACTAATATTAAATATGTCTGTCTAATATTACATATGAAGTTATGTTGCTGTGGAGTGTATTTCCACTCCTTTTTCTCAAACATATTCCCTCTGCATGCCAACCATATGCCTCGTGCTAGTGGCTGTGTGTGTATTCATGCATATACATGTGTTCCCATTCACATGTGTGTGCGTGTGTATAAACCAAAGGCATGGTCTGTTTCATGTCTGAGTTGTCATAGCATAGAACCAAAATAGCACCTAGCAGATGGCAATACAGTCCAAAACCTGAATGAGTTTAGGAGAAGCAGGAATGTGGAGCTAGACACCACCATGAGAAGGAGCTTTCCTCTGCCCCCCAAGGAATTTGCACAGCTTTGGGGCAACCAACAGGTTTCCACAACATTCAGGCCAAATTCGAGGAGCTCTTAAGAGACAGAGGGACTGATCTGGATATCTGAGTTCCATAAAAACCAAAACTTCTTTTTCTCTTTTAAATTCACAGACTATCTTTATATTAAGCATTTTCAGTTAACATACTCAGAAGCAGAGCCAGGTGGTAAACTTTGTTAGTGATCACAGTTTGCTTCTAATTACTTGTACTCTCCTCTGAATTAAGGAAATCTCTACACCACCAAATAAACCAAAACAAACAAAATAAAACCCGAAGAGAGGCAATGTGCAAAGAGAATGAATTGGGGCAACTGGCTTCTATAAAAAGACAAACATGGAAAATGCCTCCCGGTGTGGTCCCAGGTGCCCCAAGACCAATGCTGCATTGCCACTAGGCCATCAGTGCTCCCCATCCTGGGCAGTGAAGGAAGGACAGGGGGAGGAGAGGAAGGGCCATCTTGGAACACTGCTCATGTAGGGGAATGCCCATGACAGCACTGTCATGGTAGTGCATTCCCTGGGGTTGGTAGAAAGAACTAAGATCCTTAAGATGGCACATGATGACAGAAATGCCCAAACTAACTAAAATTGATCATCTGAATCCAAATTCTTGGTGCCAAAGATCAAGATGAGTTTCAAATTTATGTGTCTTAGAGGAGAAAAAAAAGGCTAATTTGGGAACTAGGCACTTCCTTTTAAGCCAATGGCATCAGATCCTTGGATCAGTGTGTTAGGTGTATGTTATAGTCACAAGGAGACAGAAGTAGCATTGACGGTGTTAGGTGCTCTCATCCAAAATCTCACTCTCCTTCACACAGCTTGTCTCATCATTCTCTCAATCAGAATGTTTAAGGGGAACATAATATTGTTTTTAAGTGCCTGAAAAAAAATCTAACTCACTAACGTTATTTTCTTTCTAAACCCTGTTATATAGTATAGGTCTACATGTGATCCAGACACCAAACAAAACAAATATGAGAGCACGATTTATTTTTAAAACAAAACCCAACACATTCCCAGAGTGAAATTAAAAGGTCACAACCAATAAAACCATCTAATCAGCCTCATTAGTATGTTCCTTTGACCACATTTCTCTTATTCAACAGAGCGTATCTCCTCTGAAGAACCAGTAGATTTCACAATAACACATGCAAAGACCAAAGAAGGAATCTGTGTGATGTGGCCAGCACCCATCAGACCGTGGGGCACTTGCCCCAGAGGGAGAAAAGAGACAAATATTTGAAGGGTAGCATCAACCTTCTGGCCAATGCACATCTGTAAAGCTTAGTAAAGTGGCAAAAAAAGGACATACCTGCATGCAACTACCAGAAATCTTACTGAGCGCCAAATGAAGGACTCATTCTGATCCTAAGGGATTTGGAGCAGGATTTTTTCAAGAGCCCATTTAATTTTTGCTGCAGTTGGTCTTAGAAAGAGAGAGGTTCTAGCCCCTGCCTCAGCAGGAGCAGACCTCTGCTTGGCATCAATGAAAGGCCCTGAGCCCAAGATTCCATAAGCAATAGGAAGTCTCAAGAGAGTCAATAGATTTTTATGATCTCAAGTTTCTCTTGAATGAAACACAGTGTTTTGTGACTTATGGATTCCTACCAAATCCAGATTAAAATCTTCCCTCAAGGGATGTCTTTCACCTGTGTCCTTGGTCACTGCTTCTCTTTCTCCTTTATGCTCCTTCCACCTCCTCCATCCTGTGTCAAGTGCTGGACTGTCCCTGGGTTCAGTCATAGGCAGCCTCTCCTCTCTACATTCTGTCCCCAGGTATTCCCATCCAGTCCCAAGGCTATAAATGTCATCTCTACATTGTAAACTCTCACAGGGAAATCGTCACACAAAGCTCTCCCGAGTGTCAATTGCTGACTGGATATATCCATGTGATCTACAGCTTCACACGTGCAACAGGGACCTCTCGACGTTCCCCCCAGATCCTTTTTACTATTAGTAAGTGGCATCAACATTTATTCCACTGCTCAAACTAGGCCTACGAGCCGTCCTGAATTCCTCCCTTTATCTCTTTCCCCTCTTTCAGTTCATTGTCTTCAAGCCCTCTTCATTTACTTCTCAAATATGTTCCAAATTCCTCCTTCTCCTGTGGCACCACGCTAGTGAGACCTCCATCCTCTTGTGGCCAAAACATCTTGCCAGCCTCCTCAATGGCCCATCAAAGAGCTGAGGTCATAAGAGACTGAATTCCAGTCTTCCTGGAAGGTAAACTGAATTCCAAAGAGTGACAAACTCTGAGGATAAATGAGGCTTAAATATTGTTTCACCTTTGACAGAGCAAGAAAGGAAGAGGTGGCTACCTTACAAGCAGGGAGACAGAAATTATCTAAAATTTTAACATTCTTAAAAGCTAGTGTGGGTTAGGACATTGGTTTGGAATAGGTAGGATCACCAGACAGGGGGAGTTTGCATCCACTTGCAAGCTCTTCCCATGGGCCTCTACCAGGTGCTTGTGAGAAAGACTGGGGAGGGGGCAAGGGGCCAGAAAGAGAGACTATCTGAGTGCTACAGGTGCAGCTGAAGCCCAATTAAAAGGCCAGGACAGTCAGACTGGATTAAAAAAACAAGACCCACATACATGCTGTTTGTAAGAAACCTGCCTTAAAAATAAAAACAGACGGGTTAAAAGTAAAAGAATGGAAGAAAGATACACTGTGAAATAATTAGTAATTATGAAATTACTAATAAAATAAAACTGAAATGGTTACATTACTGCCAAATTACATGTCAGAAAAAAGGAATATTGTCATGGATAAAGAATGACATTACATAAATGGTCATTTCCTCAAAATGGCATAATGATCCTACAGGTACATGTACTTAACAGAGCTTCAGAATACATGAAGCATAACTGAACAAAAAAAGAAATAGACATATACTATTGCAATTAGAGATTTTCACACTCTCCTCTCAATCATTTTCATATATTTTTATTGTAGTATATATTTAAAGTATACAACATGATATTTTTATATATTCATACATACTGAAATAGTCAGTACAGTCCAGCATATTAATACAAACATCATCTCACACATTTACTTGCGTGTGTGGTAAGAACACCTAAAATCTATTCTCAGCAAACTTCTAGCATAAAATACAATGTTATTAACTGTAATTCTCATGCTGTCCATTAGACAAGAGGTTCTCAACCCCCAGTCCATGGACCAGTACCAGTCCACAGCCTGTTAGGAGCCAGACCACACAGCAGAAGGTGAGCAAGTGAAGCTTCATCTGTATTTACAGCTCCTCCCCATCATTCAGATTACCACCTGAACTCCACT